>NC_142779.1:322500-332500 GCF_988280905.1 Pimephales promelas | reverse complement strand
AACCACAGCAGACGAGCGGACGAGCTGTTGATGCCTTTATCACTGCACACACACACACACACACACACACACACACACATGATGTCAATCTTCATTTATGCACACAGATTCTTGTCATGTAAAGTTTTATCACAGTCAGTGTGAAGATGACCTGCACTGCCCCCCTGTGGCGGAACACGTGAACTGTCACACACACACACACACACACACCTCACCTGCAAATCTTCAGCGCAAACAGGGCCTCGAATGTATGAATGATCCATGTCAGATACCATCTGAAACACACACACACACACACACACATCATCAGACTCTGAGAGTTTTCTGTGATATTGTGTTTTTCATGAGAACGTGATTTGACCCTCTGGTGCTCGTCACGTGAGTTGTGTGTCATGCTGAAGTAAAACCAGGTCAGACGGTTCTCTCCTCCACACTCGCCACTAGGGGGCGGTAATCAACCATATGACATTTAACCATATCACTACATGTATTTTTTATTTAAATTAAATTGATGTATTATACTATAGTTTGATAATGTTTTTAACAAATATTTTTTGTATTTTTAGGGGATTTTATTGATACTAAATTATATTTACACTGTATTATTTTTGATCATAGACCTGAAAATGAAAAGTCCAGTTTAAAGGGATAGTTCACTTTGAAATTAATTTTTGATATGTTTTATCTTACCTCAAGGGCATCCAAGATGTCGGTGTCTTTGTTTCCGCAGGATTTTCAGTTTTAATATTTTTAGGTCAAACCGTTCTTGTCTGTCAGTCATATATAATGCAGGTCTATGGTCACCACCTCAAAGAGCACTTCCGAAATCTGCGAAAACATTAAGTGACGTACACGCGCGAGAGATCACTCACGGACCGGCTGTGGTTACAAGAGGTAAAAACGAAATAAATACTGTTCATTTTCTCAAACCGCTCGTTTCATGTCTTAGACCATCAATGTGTAATTACATTTACGAGTCATTAAATCATGTTTAATTTGGACTTCTCTGTGCATGCTCTTTGAGGTGGTGACCATAGACCTCCATTATATGACTGACAGACAAGAACGGCTTGACCTAAAAATATCAAAATTGAAACTACTGCGTATTTTTGAAAGAGATTTACACAATCTTTCTGTAATGTGACATCATGATTGATGCGTGACGTGCGCTGGGTTTGGATTCACTCACCCGTAATACAGAACCGGATAATGAGAGTCCACTAAGTGTTTGGCGAGAGCGCCGAGAGGACCAAGACTGCTGTACGGGACGCCCTGAGGCCAGAACACCGTCCACTGCAACACACAACATAACCACTGCTGAGTGTGTGTGTGTGTGTGTGTGTGAGGACCGAGACTGCTGTACGGGACACTCACTAATCTGACCCCTAAACCTACCCATCTCTCACACACACACACACACACACACTAACCCGACCCATCACAAACAACTTTCTGCATTTTTACATTTTCCACACACACAAAAAAAGGTTTATTAATCAATTTTCCTCCTGAGGTCCAGCAAAGTACAGAATCTCACGTTTTACTATTCTTTTGGTCCTCAGAAGTACAGCAACACACACACACACACACACACACACACACACACACTCTTGTGATCATTCTTACTCTCTCTCTCTCTCTCTCTCTCTCTCTCTCTCTCTCACACACACACACACACACACACACACACACACACACACAGTGAAGTGAGTGTAATAAGGGTCATGATAACAGCGCAAGACTTTGGTCAGAACATGTAACCCACTGAGATAAAGTCCACTCTAATGACCAGATCGTGTTCATTACTCCTCATCATCATGAGTTCGCAGATTCTCAGCATTAGAATGAAAAACATTTCATTACACTCAGAACTAAAACAGCTTTACATTCAGTAAAACAGTCAACAGTCATAACACTCACCATTTCGGCTTTCCGAAATTTATTTATTTTATTTAAAATTATTTAACAATCAAAATTATTTATTAAATGCACTATGTATACACACACACACACACACACATATTTTTTTTTTTTCAAAAAAATGAAGTTTGTATTACAAATAAAGTAAAGCATAGTATAAAACTTTAAAAGTAATACAGAATAAAAGTCTTAACTTACATGTTGAATGAATGAATAATTCATTAAAGTTTCAACTTACCGTGTAAAACCCCAAAGCACCCGCCACGATCACGATCCAGAACACACTGGATCTCCTGAAATATGAGGAGCTGTCACTTTTGGCCATGATGAAGAAGATGATCAGTCAATAACTACTGACTAAACCACTGGAAACTGCACTAGTGTTTGCTCTCAGCAGCCTCAGTCACAGCACAGGAAATGACGCAACAGAAGCGTCACAGAATAAAAGTCCCGCATTCAGCCGTTTCTCAATATGCGTACTACTTGTCTGTACTTGTGTTCTTGTGGACTTGTGAAACGTCCTCAGTCGCTGCCCAAGTACTGTTCCAATTCAAAGTTCACTTTTTTTTATTGAACACACTTATTTACAACAACAACAACAACAACAACAACAACAACAACAACAACAACAACAACAACAAAAAACAATTTACAAAATCTCTCGTTGGGAGACTCATGTGCATAACATAAACAGAACATTGAACAAAAATCCAATAAACAAAATAAAAACAAATAAACTTAAAATGAAATCAATTAAGCCAAGGCATTTCAGTCCATAAGGCATGTCAAAGTTATTCACATATATAAATATTATCCCCAGTCTTCATATAATCATAAAATAAAGTTACATGGAAGCTTTACAAATTATAATGACAAATATTTTGAGACATCTTCTGAGGCTGTTTTGTCTGATGCCTAATTGTACGAGACCTGACATTGTTTTTCCTGAGACCTGAAGCTTTTCAGTCTGAGGCGTGATGCCGTTTTGTCCAATAACTGAAGCCTTTTAGTCTGAGGCATGATGCCTTGTCTTCATATGTGAGGTCTGAGGATGTCCTAAAATGTACACCGTACTACGTCTCTGATCTCTCTAGTCTAGTGGATAAACCTTGACGTATAATAATTCGTCTTGTGTATAAGTCTATCTTTGGTCTCATATAACTATAGTTTGTTCCATGGCAAAAAAAAAAGAAAAAAAAAAAAAAAAAAAAAAGAAAGAAAAAAAAGAAGAGTTTTTGAGGTTTCATAACTTTATGTCTATTTAACTGTAACAACATTTTTTTTATATTATCTTCACTATGAACAATAAAATAAAATGACATAACCCTGTCTCTGTTTGATAAATGTCAACAAAAATCAATGTTTCATATTTTTAAAATGAAAACAAAAAGACCATGTACATTTTGTTATAAATATATGCAGTGAAGAGAATCGCGTTGCCTGAACCACATGGCCATTAGGCTAATATTTAGTTTTTTTGTTAATGAAAAGAGTCAGAGTGGTGTTTTATAACATATTTCGTTTTATTGTTGACGAAAAGATGCAGAGTTGTAGGAAATGTTGTTTTCTTGTTGCCTAAAATATGCTAAATAAAGAGATAACCGGAGTACAGCGTGCTGCTGAGTGACGCGATCGAGTACACTCTGTTCCATCTGCAGAAGAACCGGACTTGCGTCCTCTCGTCCTCGCGAGTTCGTTCTCCTGAGTCGAACTTGGCAAGTCTGAACTACCAAGGACGCAAGTCCGAAGTCTGCGTAGGCCTACTTGGTATTGAGAAACGGTTTATGTTCTGCAATACAAATTAAAATGCCACTGGAAATATTCTTAAAAACACATTTAGAAGATCAAAATAGCCAACATGACATAATCTAATGTTAATGTACCAAAAATTACAACAGTAGCCTACGATATCTGCACGAAAATAGAGGTAATACTCCAACACTGTTTATACAATTATAAACAGCACCACATAGCCTATTTAGAATGAAATAAGCATTCCATGTCCTAGTTTGAGTGGGGTGGTGTATATATAGGCCTATATATATATATATATATATATATATAATTTTTTTTTTACCACAGTACATTATAAATTCACAGTGAACAGGGAAAGGCGTGACAAGATTCATTTTTTATTACAAAACGGTCTGTACATTTACAGTGTCAGAAAAAAACTTAAATCACACAATAATCCAAGTCCTTACAACAAAATAATCAGTGTTACTCTCACACAATCTCTCAAATACTCTAAAACTAACTTCAAAAACATTTCAAACACACTCGCGCAGTGATCAGCTCTGTGACGTCAGCATCACGTGTCATTCAAGGTAAAATTAGAAGAAAAGGAGTAAAATAATAATAAATAAAAAAATAGGGAAAAAAGACTTGAACAAAAGGATACGTCATTCTACTGTCCTAAAATAATGGCGTTCCTGATATCTTGTGAACTGAAGATCTGAATCGAGACGAGATGATTAAAACACTCAAGAGCACTCACGAATCTGAAGTAAACAGCAGGACGATTTCAAGAGACACGTGATAGGAAACAGAAACTAGTTTGAATTAAAAATCAACTCGTTTGTTGAGTATATGTAAAGTGATTCACAATATATACTCTATAGAACAGCAATCCGAGCGTTTGATTGGCCGGCAGTGACGTCACACAGTTCAGGCTTCAGGATGAGTGAAAGAAAGGAGGAAGAAAAAAAGAAAAAAAACTCAAACCTCTTTCTCTCTCTTTTAATTGTATTTCTAGAGGCGATTTGGCACAATCATGTTACAAAAGAGAGAAAAAGAGTTAACACTGTATAAATCAATATAATATATTTATATTAAATTAATTTACATAGTGAGTCAAATATCTAATTTCATAAGCAAAACGGTTACAATACAAAATATCTATAAAAAACAACTGCATGCCATCCCACAAACAGGCAAAAAATCTCAAATATTAAAAAACAGGCTATGTACAATTCCAAATGTCTCGTCTTGTTTTCACAAAGGCCAAATGAGTTTTACCCAGCATCCCTCACACACACACACACACACACACACACACAAGCCAGTGTTTTTCAGACGTGAAGAGCTGCGCTGATCGCAACAGTGAAATCACATGCAACACACATACGAATTCACACAAACAGTAGAGCTGCTTTAAAGCCAAAACAATCTGTTCTATTGTGGCTCGTTTCCACTGAGGGGTACGGTACGGTACGGTACGGGTACACCGTGATCAGGCTTGCGTTTCCACCGCCAACAGTACCCTTACTTGATAGGCGTGGTATGCTGGAAAGAAGCGATCGACGTCATTTTCGCGCGAAGAAAGCGACATATAAACAACAATGGATGACAGACAGCAGATCTTGTTCTTGCTTCTCGGCATGTTTGTCACTAGAAACAAGCGCTGGCATTAGGCGTTTCCAAGAAGCCAACGCAAAGTCCGACTCAGGAGATGATCCCGAGGACGCGAGTCCAGTAATTCTGCTAATGGACCAGCGCGTTCTTGAACACGGCTCTGCTCGCTCTGGTTATCTCTGTATGTTCATTTTAGGCAACAATAAAACGAAATATGTTATAAAACACCACTCTGCTTCTTTTCGATTTCATTTCAATACATTTTAAACATTCTAAAGCACACAAATGTGGTTCAGGCAACGCATAGCCTATTGATGATATTCACTGCATATAGGCCTATGTAACGTTATATTTATAACAAAACTAAATAAAAAACAACCCTGCCTCGTTTAAATTTAAAAATATTAAACATATTCCAGGTAATGTGTAATGCAATGTATTGCATATCGCATTGGTACAAATGTTGCAATAAACAACAGATGATTTTGTAATAAAATAAAAAAATGACAAAACTATCTCTTTTTGTTGAATTTCAGTTTTATCAATAATAGCCATTATAAAAGTATAAGTAAAAGGTACAAAAATATATACAGTAAAGCTTTAATAACCTCAAGAAACAATTCAGTCAGTCAAATATACAAATTCAGAGCTCAAAGATATGAAACTTCACGTAGCCTTCTGCCAAAACTATTGGCCAGGGAACGAGTTAAAGATTCACGAGACCAAAGATCCCCTGTTAGGTTTATACAAGACGAACTATATCTCATGTTTAACCACTACAGAGACATCCGAGTCAGCGCCAAACATCAGAACGACTCGCTGAGGAAAGGCTGTTCCAGGCGGGGGACACGATCGCTTGGAATGGATCTCAGTCAAATTATCAAAAATCTATAAATAAACCACAGATTTGAGCTTTAAAAAGCTACTTTCTCGCCTGAAAAACTCTTAAAACTACATTTCGTGACATAATAACAGTTGAATTATATTTCAACTGTATGCTTCTATGCCGTTGTAGCACGCGCGAGGGACGATACTCTGTCCACCAATCAGCGTTCTGCAGTGAGTCTAGCTCCGCCTTTTAGTACCGTATCTCAGCGCTAGGTACCCCAACGGAAGGGTACCCCAAAAGTGGTACGGTTCGACTTTTTGGTACCATTCACAACTTTTGACAGTGGAAACGCAAATAATTGCGTACCGAACCGAACTGTACCGTACCACTCAGTGGAAACAAGCCATTTGATTAAACTTTCCTATTATCACTGTAAAGCTGCTTTAAAACAATATTGTTAAAAGCACTAAATAAATGAAGGTGACTAAACACACTCTCTCGCTTTCACACACACACACACAGACTTTTTAAATTTATTGATTAGAATATAAATTAAACTATGATCAATGAAAATGTAGCCATTTGCTTCAGCAAGTTATTCTACTGTTATGAATGTGTGTGTGTGTGTGTGTGTGTGTGTGTGTTGACATATGAAGACATGAGATGATCTTGTGCTCAGCCATATAATGATGTTTCATGAGATGAACTGAAGACTCTTTGTGATCTTTCTCATCATATGAGCAGTCATGTGATCAACAGAGATGGAGAGATTCGGTGTGTGATTTACACTAGAGGTGTGTATGCAGCTCAACTCCTTCACTGGTGTGTGTGTCGGAGGAAACTAACTGGAGTTGATCTGCGGACCGACTCGCTTTATCTCAAATAAACCAGACGTCAAAACATCGGGACCCTGAGAGAGATTTTACAAAGAAGCGACAACATCATCACACTTACACACACACACACACACACACACACAAACTCGACCCCTAATTCTACCCACCCACACACACACACACACACACACACACACAATCTGACTTCATCTCATTCATTGTGCTGCGGAGGGACTGATCGTCCTGAAGAATCACACACACACACACACACACACACACACCAGTGACATACTGTATAAAGCTCAATCTCAGAAAGGCATTAATAAACAGTGTCTTCAGTTGCTCTTGGTGTCCAGATTGACGAGCTGAAGCTCTGAGACGCTACTGGTGCCGCTGGACTGACCAATCACCATCTGAGGAGACACACACACACACACACTTGGGTCAGATCATCTACATCACACTCCAGGACCATCACAATCCGTCATCTGCACACACACACACACACACACACACACACACACACACACACACACACACACACACGCTTGACTGGACCCATTTCAGTCAGTTAGTTCCAGTCCGTGAACACACACTCCGTCCTCAACAGTGTGTGAGATTAGAACGAGTGTGTCCTAAAGCACAGTGTGTTGAAGTGTGTGTGCCAGAAGTCTCGGGATACTCTGTGTGGATCTGAGCTCGCTATAACAGATAATATTACCCACAATCCACAGCAAAAACATGTATGTAATGTTCTCCATGTTATAGCTCATGTGGACTTTAATTAAGACTCGTTTGGACATTAATATGAGGAGAGTCAGAGGGACAGGAAATTAAATCAAATGTGGAGGATTATAACTGTGAAAGATGATTGACAGGTCAGTGTGTGTGTGTGTGTGTGTCCCACAGCTCGTGTACTTCTGCTACACACTCTAAAGTACACACTTTTCTTCTCAAAGAGAGCACACACTGTTAGGGCGTAGTGCAAGTGTGTGAAGTGAGACGCAGCGCCAGTGTGTGCGCAGGACTAAAGTGCTCATGCATCGTCACAGCGCCGCCTGCAGGCCACGGTGCATTAGTGCAGTGAGATGCATGCTGGGTAACGAGAGAATATTGAGTTTTTCACTTGTGAAGTGTTGATCTTGCCGTACTGGATGAAGCTGCACCGCCGAGACGGGAATCTGAACCGTTCCAGGAGGAGCCGTGAGGAACACCTGCGGGACACCACCTGAACACACACACACACACACACAGGTTTTTATACGGTACAAACTGTATATTCTTTCCTTACACTAACCCGACCCCTAACCCTACCCATTACACACACACAAGCACACACACACACACACCTGTGTCCTGCGTCTGGGCGTGCGACACCGGCCCCTGTGAGAAGGCGTTGAGCACCAGACCTCCGTCCGCCAGCGTGGGACCCGACGTGTACATCACCGTGTGTGAGCTGGGATACATCATGTGACCCGCCATGGATGTGGGCACCGACGTCGTGACAATGGTTGCCGGGAGACTGACTGTGGCTGAGAGAGAGAGAGAGAGAGAGAGAGTCACTCATACACACTGAGCAGCAGATGGCGCCATCACACACACACACACACATGATGAATGTTCACCTGTGGACACTGTGTTGATCTCCGGACTGCTGTCAGCGCTGCTCGACTGGACCTGGATCTGCTGCGGCATCGCCCCGCCTGACACATTCATTATAATAAACAACAATATATTCAGATTTTTCATTCATTACTAGTTAATAAACTTTAATATTAAAATAAATATATAATATAATAATAAAACATAGAAACAGGTTCTGTGTATCTGTAAGAAAAATATAAAAACTATTTTATTAATATAATAAATATATTAACATTTATTCATTAATTTTTAATAAAAGTAAATACATATTTACATGGAAACAGGTTCTGCTTCTGTCGTAAAAAATCTATTTAAATTTAATTCTTTTTTTTTTTCCATTTTTTATAATACAATTAACATTAGTCATGTGACAGATTAATCCGGAGATCTTACAACTGATGTCAAAAACAGATTTGATAATAATATTATAATAGTGCAGCAAATGTGGTAATCTGAAACATGACTCCGCCCACTAGTGGGAGGAGCCGACAGTCCTATCGGAGTCTTTAAACTTTTTGAACGTTGCTGAATGTATATTGATTCTGAAAGAGCATCAGATGGACACACACACACACACACACACACACCGGTGAGCGAGACGGCGGCGGGCAGCCGGAACACAGTCTGCGATCCCTGAGATCCCTGAGGAGCCGGCGTGAGTGTGTGTGAGCCGGGCGAGTGCTGGAGCTGAGTCCCGGGAGCAAACGGAGAGCCTACACACACACACACACACACACACACACACACACACACACACATGAGCGGGAGAAAAGGATATTTATAAGGTTAAAAAAAATTCAGTTTCAAATAAATCTGTTCTTTTCAACATTCTATTCACCAAAGAATAATGAAGAATAAAATGTATCAGTTTACACAAAAATATGAACACTGATAATAATCATAACTGTGTGTTGAGCATCAGATCCTCATATTAGAGTGATTTGTGAAGGATCATGTGACACTGAAGACTGGAGTAATGATGATAAATTCAGGAATAAATTACACTTTACTGGATATTCACATAGAAAACAGATGATTTACATTATAATAATAATATTCCACAATAATACTGTATTTATCAGAAGAGACTCAAATGTTTTATCAGCCCTCAGACACACCACAGTACTGCACGCACGCACACACACACACACACACCACAGTACTGCACGCACGCACACACACACACACACACACCACAGTACTGCACGCACGCACACACACACACACACACCACAGTACTGCACGCACGCACACACACACACACACACCACAGTACTGCACGCACGCACACACACACACACACACCACAGTACTGCACGCACGCACACACACACACACACACACCACAGTACTGCACGCACGCACACACACACACACACACCACAGTACTGCACGCACGCACACACACACACACACA
>NC_142779.1:235000-315000 GCF_988280905.1 Pimephales promelas | reverse complement strand
CCACACACACACACATATACAACATTCAACGCTGGAGTTTCACCACAGGGGGACTTTAAATATCCAAATAAATAAGTAATTATCGAACATATTATTACATAAATGCCCAATGTTAATTGAAAACCATTTACACTGTTTAAAATAAAATGACAAAAACGATAGAAAAGACGACATTTCTGAACGGTTAGCTTATGAATTTATGTAGTTCTCTTCTAGTTATTGATTAGCATATTTTGTCTTGATAATAACTTGTTTGCTGGGGGCGGGGTTATGTAAATCTTAGGGTTGGTGATGTCACTGACCCGGGAGGAAGCTCGTGTAGTTCTGCCAACTGTGTGTTGTAGTGTAACTGCAGATGTTATTTACACTCAAACAGCAACACTACACACTCACTACAGCAACACTACAACAACACTACACACTCACTACACACTCACTACACCAACACTACACACTCACTACACCAACACTACACACACTCACTACACACTCACTACACCAACACTACACTCACTACACCAACACTACACACACTCACTACACACTCACTACACCAACACTACACACACTCACTACACCAATACTACACACTCACTACACCAACACTACACACTCACTACAGCAACACTACAACAACACTACACACTCACTACACACTCACTACACCAACACTACACACTCACTACACCAACACTACACACACTCACTACACACTCACTACACCAACACTACACTCACTACACCAACACTACACACACTCACTACACACTCACTACACCAACACTACACACACTCACTACAGCAACACTACACACTCACTACACCAACACTACACACACTCACTACACACTCACTACACCAACACTACACTCACTACACCAACACTACACACTCACTACACCAACACTACACACACTCACTACACCAACACTACACTCACTACACCAACACTACACACTCACTACACCAACACTACACACTCACTACACCAACACTACACACTCACTACACCAACACTACACACACTCACTACACACTCACTACACCAACACTACACACTCACTACACCAACACTACACACTCACTACACACTCACTACACCAACACTACACACACTCACTACACCAACACTACACACTCACTACACCAACACTACACACTCACTACACCAACACTACACACACTCACTACACACTCACTACACCAACACTACACACTCACTACACCAACACTACACACACTCACTACACACTCACTACACACTCACTACACACTCACTACACACTCAGTACAGTTGGAAAAGAGAACTCATAATTAACCGCCCCTTAAATGATTGATTATCAGTGCAAGAACGTTTGGCTTTCGGCACGTTCACATCTCTAGGTTCTCCAGAAGCGAGAGTGAGATTATAACGGATTCTGGTTCTCAGCACTTTAAGAACAGGACCTGACCTTGGCTTCTCCCAGACACTCGGACTCGGACACCTGGTACGTGAGGTCGGTCTCCTCGAAGCCCGTGGCGCTCATGCGCTGGTCCGTGGACGGGTCGGAGCGCGGCGGCGAGTCGGGAGAGTTCAGGCAGGTCTGGATCAGAGCTTTGCCCGTCTCGCTGGTGATCATGGGCTGGAGCTTACGTGTGGCGAACGTGTAGACGTGACCCGTCTCGCTCGCCACCAGCAGCAGGACTTGAGTTCCCGTGAGCGTGGAGAGCTCGTACGCCTGAGAGAGAGAGAGAGAGAGAGAGAGAGAGAGAGACAGAGAGAGAGAGAGAGACAGAGAGAGAGAGACAGAGAGAGAGAGAGAGAGAGAGAGAGAATCAGCAAAACAAAAGCAGTTTTTCCACCGTCCGGCTCCGTCAAGTAAAGTCTCCTCTAGTGCGTCTCCTCATCCGTACAGTCTCACAGCATCTCTCCAGAGAACAGCAGATTACAGTCACAGAGAGGGTTCTACAGCAGATCTACAATAGAGTTATTGTCCAGATAAAGTTAGTTTTGATTGATTCACTTCCGTTGTAAAGATCATTAGTGATTAACGAACACCACACCGCTCGACTGAACACAGAAACTATAGTGTGTGTTCTGGACCTTCACGAGATGAAGTCGTGCTCACTGACAAGTGTCTAAAAGTGCAGTGTGTGTGTGTGTGTGTGTGTGTGTGTGTGTGTGTGTGTGTGTGTTTAAAACAGGAACAAACATCCGTCAGTGGAGTCGGACATCATCATGTTCAGTAAATAACTCTGAATATCTTCATTAATATCTTCATTTAGCTTCTTCTCCAGTAAAAAAAACGTTCATATCGGTGCATCACTGACACAAACTTCATCAAATATGAGACGTATTGATGATAAAGACTGGACCGCTGCTTCTCGCTCCTCATCAGAGTTCACAGGTCAGACTCTAATAATAGAGTCAGTGTGTGTGAGAGAATAATCATGAGGATGACCAGCACACCACACACACACACACACACACACACGTCCATCCATCATCATGAAGATCATCAGATACACAACACACACACACACACACACACAGCAGGAACGGCTCAGTTAGTGTGTGTTTCAGACCAGTTTCAGTGATTGTGAATCTTCGTCTCAATGCACAGATTCCTCGTTTATTATCAAAACTAGCGAGACTAAACGACACAACACTCGTTCAACACCCGTGTGTTCAACTAACGCGAGGAAAATATGGAAGAATCGTAAAACAGCAGCAACAACAGGTGCTGAACACCTCCACCCTAATAACATCATAAACCAGTTCTTGATGAACACACACACCAGGCATGTTCGGGTCTCATTATAGAGATGTTTTTGTTGTTATACGTAATTATATGTTACGGAAGTCTTCATAAAGCACCTTCTAATTGCAATGTACGAAGTGTGCAAAGACAATAAAAGCTTTTTACTGATAAATAAGGAGGATATTACAGCCTTCACACACACACACACACACACACACACACACACACACAGATTTAGTAACACTGCAGAAGTGACGGTGGATGTGTGTGTGTGTGTGTGTGTGTGTGTGTGTGTGAGGAGCAGCTGGAGAGTTCTGGAGATCTCGTCACGTCTGCGTTTGCTCAGCTGTCCCGTCACACACACCACAGATCACTATACTACTGCAACACGTGTGTGTGTGTGTGTGTGTGTGTGTGAGAAAGCACATTTTGTCTGACGTTTACGGCTTTTCACTCGCCTTTTGCAGAAAACTGTGATTTTACCAGCAGTGAATGCCTGATCATAGAGATGCACACACAACTAACCGTACAGAGCTTTCATCGAAGCACACGCTTGGCATCATAATGCATCGGTTCTTGCTTTCATGCAGAAGTTTTTTTAAAAACACATTTGGACTGACATAAATGTGAGCAAAGAGGATTTTATGGTGAGCTGTGGCTTGAAGGGCTGGATTCGGGCACTCTCTCGCCCTTGTCTTTTCTCTAAGTTGGGGATATTTAATTTAATATTCAGCATATTATTGACCTCCTGCACTGACGGCAGTATATGAGAACTGGACGATGATGACATCACGGTTTACTCCAGAGAAACTGAATGAATAACTTTAGCATCACTGGACTGTAGGGTTGTAACGGTATACCGGTATGACGGTTTATCGCGATATTGACATGTACGATTATCATATCGTGCACATTTGCTTATTCGCGGTAAAAAAAAAAAAAAAAAAAAAAACAGAATTCACCTGCACTGCCGCATGCAACTTCTTTCAGCTTGACTGCTTACTCCATATCCGTACAGCGCTGAAAATGTCCGAGACAGAGGCTGCGAATCTCTATCTCCCGCCAAAAAAAATAAATAAAATCTGCAGTATGGGAATATTTTGTAACTTATATCCGAAAAACGATCGTGATGTTGTCCGAAGATGGATATCCAGTTTGCAAGATATGTGGACGAAGAGTGGCTGCAAAAGGAGTAAACACGTCGAACATGTTCTCCCATATTTAGGAACACCATCCCTCCGTGAAGATAAAGGTTATTCATAACTTTTATAACTTAAGGCCATATTATTTCTGTCATGCTGAGGGAATCCCGGTCTGTCAAAAAGACGCACACATGCGTCTTTTTGCGTTACAAAACAGATGCCACGTAAAATGTGCGATTTAAAAAGATAGATGGATAAATAAAGCAAAATATAGCTATGCAGTAGCCTAAATCAAATCGCGATGTGCGTGTCTGTGAATATACAACGCAAAAAGACTGGTGTGCAAGCCCCTTCAGCGTGTCTCTGAATGAGCAGCGCCGTTTCGTCTAGTAGATCTAGTACACACTCAAGTACGCATGACGCTCATGGTTTTTAAAGCTGTCTCAGCCACTACGAAGACGTGAACACATGAACATATCTAGACAGAGAACACTTAATGTGCACTTTATAATTATTTTTTTAAAGAATAATCATCAAATACACTGACTGAAACTCATAGGTGTTCAGCAGGTGTTAACGCGGGGTTAAATGTAACACGGACCGTTTACACAGTTCGTCAGGATCAAGCAGGCTGTCTTTCCGCTATTTTTCTCTTGCTGCCAGAAGACGGTCTCCCGCGAATTTGCGGAAAGTTTTGATTATATTTCGTGAAGATACTGGACAAAGAGTGTTTTGACACCATGAAAGTATTTTTTTTCATCATAGGTTTTTTTTCGGTTTATGAGTTGGGTGTATACGTTTCCAAATCTAACTTTATATTGCCTTAATCACCGTCTTGTTGGCTCAAACATAGCACCGTTTTGAAACATGTCAGCAATTCCTAGCGACTGTTAGCTAGGTTTAAAATATGTAATACACAGCGGGGTTAATTCTAACAGAGTGGTACAAGCCTCCAAGTGTACAATGATAATCAAATGAAAACGGAGCCACACAACTTTTCAGGTTTGAGTATACATTTAACTTTGTTAGACGTTCACAAACAATGTTGGGATTTAAAATGTTTAAAATTTAGTGTTCTATGAATGATAACTTGTTTATTTATTAAAAATATGGCCTGTTATTAATGCAATAAACCCTTTAAATTTTTATTTTAAGCTAATTTGTATTATCATTACTGTTATTATTAATAATAATAATAATTGTACATCATCCAGCTGCCACACACAAATCTAATTTAATTGCAATTACAATATTTATAATTTTATTTATTAATATTTATTGCAAAACTATGCAGCCCTTTTCTATGTCTCTATCCATGATATTGATCCACAATAGAAGGATGATTGGATGAGGGATATGTATGGATATCTGTCTATACAGATGCACAAACAATATCAAACTATACAAATAAAATAGTACTGAATTATGTGTGTTACACACAAGTGTTACAACTAACCCCTCTCTCTGTTACAATTAACCCCGCATATGGGGTAAGTTGTAACATTTGCACTTCTGTCACTTTCAGTCCAACTGTACGAAAATGGTAGGTCCTAGAAAAAAACTTTAAGTGTTCATGTGTAGCAGAGATGTGCATGTTGCTTGTGTAAAAAAAAGTATTAATCTAACCTAATTATTTTTTAATTAATTGAGCCAAAAGCAAAAAGCGTTAGGTTGTGCCCCGCTCTCCCCTACAACCTGGGAAAAAAAAGTTTGGTTTAGCCTATGATTAAAATATATTACTATTGTGTATAGTTTTTTTGTCCATGTTTTAATTTATTAAACTTCTCTTGTGTAGACAAACTAAAGTTGTTACATTTTATCTGATTACATTCTCAAAAATACATTTTGTATTCAATCACAGAATCCAGATCAGTTATTTCAGACAACCCAGAATTTCTGAGGAATTAAATATACATTTCATAAAGACTCTATTGAAAAAACCTTTGTTACAATAAACCATGTTCAACCAAAAACAATATCTGTTTTTATTCATTTAAGGGCCATTGTAGCTGATGCTGATTATAATAATGATAGTTTTAATATCGTATACCGTGAAACCGTGAAACCGTGATATTTTCTGAGACGATTATCATACCGTGAAAATCTCATACCGTTGCAACCCTACTGGACTGACGCTATTCTCTTCTCCAAACACACTTTGCTGCATCATTTCCCTGTTATCGGTGTGAAGCGGCCTCCTCCGCGCGGGTCCGAGTGTTAGCGGGTGTTAGCGGGTCAGCCGGAGCTGCTGCTCTGTAATAGAGAATGTCAGTCGCCGGGTCTATTTAAAGCTCAGTCTGTTGTGACTTCAGATCATCTCCTGAAGGACAAGACATGTGACACTAGAGAGACCCACACACACTCTCCTGTACTCCTGGACGGGTCCGACGAGTCGCTGAGTTCAGAGCCGTGACTCGACCGCAGACGAGAGGAATAAAGTCAATATTCAGCACTCGTCCCGACTCAAGGGTTCGATCACCCAGTAAACTGTCCTGGCTCTTCCCAGCTTTATCATGGGAGTTATTGGAGTATTTAATGGCCATAAAAAAAAAACGGGTCGGGTCAGAGGTCACTCGTCATGTGTCAGGTCAAAGGTCACTCTTCCACCGGAACTAGACTCGCGCTCAGCCATGATTATAGTTCATAAAGCAGTAAATATGGATGTGGCTTCAGAAGGCCTTTCCTAACCTGTACTTCAAAACCTCGTCTCGTCAGAGCCAGGATATTAGGTGATCTAGTAACTCTGATCGTGTTCATCTGAAAACAGAAAGTCAGATACACCTATCATAGCGAGTAAACTATAGGATCATTTTCATTTTTGGGAGAACTATCCCTTTAAAGCCTCCAGATTTCATCTCACTGCTGTCTAGGAGAAACAGCTGTTAGTTTTATGATTACAAATTAGCCATTAATATTAATCACAAGAATCTAATTAAAGCAAGTTTTTGAATTAACCTCCTTTTATTTATTTTTGTTAAAATTTGCAATAAAAAAAAAACTAGCCATTAACATGTTTTTGTTGCCAGGGTCAGTTCTCCTGTGTTGATCAAGAACACTAGCAGGACTCGAACCTGCAACCCTTCAGTTACCAGCAGCCCTTTCCACTGACTTTAGCACTCATTTCTGGCTGATAACAGAATGCTCTCCTTATAGTAAAATCACGAACAAGCATTCTCTGAAACAGTGTGAAAAGTGCAATACGAATAATGGAATTGTAATGATGTTCTCATAAAGTTCCCCACCTTCTTCATGATGCCCGTCTTCCTCTTGCTGAAGGTGGTGTACCTCCGCAGTTTGTTGTCTATAAACTCCATCTTTATCTTGACTCTGCCTCGGGTCTTCTTGCCCGGTTTGGCTCCGGCCACTCCACCGGGGAGCCCCCCGAACCCCGGCGAGGGCAAGCCTGCCTCCCGCGCCTCCATCACAGCCTCCATCTCGGCTCTCTCCCGCTTGACTCCGGTTCTCCCCCGGCCGTCCGTGACTGACCCCACGGGCTCGTCCTCATCGCCCGAGTCGGAGTCCGCGTCAGACCCGCTGCACAACCCCTGTTTATCCGGATCGAATCTCAAATCTCCCACAATCCCTGCAGCTTGTAGCGGCCCGAGTCCGGTTGCGATCACCGGTCGTACGCCGCCTCGCTGGGCTCCGGTTCCCCCGAGCATCCCTACCGGAGAGGAGCGGACGAGCCCGGTCCGAACGCCGGCTCCGATCACCACCGCGCCGTGACCCGCACTCTTCCCCGCCGCTGACCCGGTTCCACTCAGAGCCGCTCCAGTCTGACTGGATAACATCATATAACCGAAGGGAACGATCCGTTTAACGGCAGCGGAGCGCTTGAGCGACGGTCAGTGTGAGAGTCAGCCGCTCATACAAACTGCGCGAAACTTTGAAAAGTGATGCTGAACCTGAGCGCTCTCTCTCCCGCTTCACCTGGAACTCCACGCGTTCTCTAAAAGGATAACCAGACCTCCGCGATTACTCCGCCGCGTCATCTAGTCTCCCGTTTAAACGCGTGGAATCATCGATCATTTCCACGTAGATATTTTCACGCTGCTCTAACACATCGTCTGAACACTGAGAGCTGTCAATCATCACACTGAGGCCGCTCATAAAGCAGTTATTGTGCGCAAACGCGGAGTGATCTGCACAAGCCCGATCTACTTGCTTCCATATAAAGAAGTGTGCTGTTTCCTTTTTTGGAGTTCTCGCTCCTTATATGGCGAGTCACAGTCAAGGCCAGTGATTGGCTCGTGCGGGGACGGCCTGGAGCGCGGTTGGTTAAAGCGTTATGAAATTTGCATAAATACCAAAACGGTTGCGCTCGCTGCAAACGTCACAGCAGAGGGCGGAGCATCTGCTGAATTATTCTATAAATAGATGCAGGTTAGTAACGTTATCAAAGTTATTTTAGTCAGATATCTATGTGTGCTAAACCACTGATATTAGAAGAGATCACAACAGAAGACCAACCCTGCATATAGTTACTAATATTCATAGCAAATATCGCTCTATTTCTCAGTAATCTCGCAGATGGCGGCAGAATAACCACACACACACACACACACACACACAAATAAACAAACCAAACAATAATTTAATTGCACTCCAACAAGGATTTAAGGCACTACATCATCAGTGGTTCCCATAGAAACGGTCATAGAAGCCTCAGATGAGGGAGAGGAGGACATGATCTTCATCAGAACATAAACTAAAGGACAAAACCTAGAGTTCAAGAACATCTCAATCATAAACACACATATTATATGCATAAGTTTGTATTTAGCTTAATGTTTGGTATTTGTATATATGTATATAAGTTTCTTATGTTATGCACATTTCTTCATAAACACAGAACTGAATTTCATCATAACTGAGTTTATTGTGCAACTTTAAACTTTATTGAGAATTGAGTTCAGGTTGTGTGTGTGTGTGTGTGAAGCACATTTCAGTCACATAATAAACATGCTTTTGTGAATCATGATTATGGCATGGTCAAAATGATGATATTTCTACAGAACTGCTTTATAGATGACATGAACTAATGTAATGATGGATGATCAGACCAGAACACACACACACACACGCACACACACACACACTCTCTCTCACACACACACACACACACACAAATACAAACTCTCTCTCTCTCACACACACACACAGCGCCCTCTGCTGTCCTATAACAGATATGAACCAACAGTGCCAGAAACGCCAGTGTGTTGGAACATCAGTATTCTCTTTTCTGTGTGTGTGTGTGTGATAATCATCATCAGAATCCCCATCTAATATAATAACTGCATCATCTGATCAATCCCACACGGAGAAAGAGAGCAGATCCGAGACTGGATTCAGACTCTGGAGCACACACACACACACACACACACACACACACACACACACAGCTGGGTTGATAAAAACTGTGTTTAATGAGCAGCATTACATCAGGGTGTGTGTGTGTGTGTGTGTGTGAGACCACAATAACAAACAACAATCATAAAAATACACAGGAAACGATTATATAAAAGCAGTTCTTAAAAAAAACCCCACATTAACGGCATTACAAAACACACTGTAGAAACTGAGAAGAGAGAAACAAGTCCTTCATGTTGGAGGCACTTTATCAGTAACAGTCCGAGACGACTACACACTCAACACACACTCCTCAACACACACTCCTCAACACACACCACTGACAGGAATATTCAGATTCATTCATTAAATGACATCTTTAGTTTGCTCACAACTACCTGATCAAACATCTCAGCCATAACTAGTAAAATATATATTTGCTATATTAATTCCCACGACTTTCCCAGGAGTCAGAAATCAGACTAAAACAAAACATAATAAATGTGATTTTGACTTTTTATCTCACAATTCTGACTTTATAACTCGCAATTGTGAGATAAAGTCACAATGATCTTTTAAAGGCGTTATTCTGTGGTAACCCAGCAGTGTGTCCTGTGACCCCGAGGCCCTCTAGTGGATGCGC
Organism: Pimephales promelas; assembly: GCF_988280905.1. Taxonomy (NCBI): domain Eukaryota; kingdom Metazoa; phylum Chordata; class Actinopteri; order Cypriniformes; family Leuciscidae; genus Pimephales; species Pimephales promelas. Next base: position 305,125 of record NC_142779.1, on the reverse strand, counting down.
TGAGAACCGCTGATCTCCATCACACACACACAGAACTGCGATTCATCATGGCTTCGTCTGAGGCATTGCATATTCATTTATTACAACAGTCACTCGTGTGCACCTCAAAGAAACATAAAGATCCTATTATCATCATCATCATCATCATCATCACAGCGCAGACGATCCTCCTCTTCCTCAGTGTCTCCAGCTCTACACACTCTTACATCGAGATGCATTCACTGGAGAAGCAGCATGACTGGAGATATCGAGTTTATGCTGAAACAAGAACAATATTACAAAAAAGTACAAAAAAATAAAAAATACTGAGGAGGAACATCGTTATCTGACGCGACATCATCCTGTGGAAACACTACACACACACACACACACTGATTCCCCCTCCTGCATCTGTGGCCTGATGGAGCTGTGATTGTCAAGAGGTCAGAGGTCAAAGTTCTGACATGAAGCTCTTCTGGCGTCCCTGAGGAGAGCAGCAGGTGTGTGTGTGTGTGTGTGTTTAAGGCGGGTGAAGGCCTGATCCTGAGCGTGTGTGTGTGGCATCCTGAGCGCGTCTGAAGTGTGTGTGTGTGTGTGTGTGTGTAGTGATGCGCTAGACTTTAGTGTCTGCGGGCACACGGGCCAGAGTCTGAGCGATCTCGCTGAAGGAGGGCCGATCTTTAGGACTGGACGCCCAGCAGCGCATCATCAGAGAACAGACGTGAGCCGGGCAGCCTTCGGGAGGAGACGGGGTCACATGACCAGCCTGCAGAGCTGAGACACACACACACACACACAGCTAAGACCTGCACAAATACTGTATGTCTTTACAATCTCAAAATAAAGGACTTTTAACATATTTTAATCAATATATATATATATATATATATACTAATATATCAAAACTATAACATAAAACAAACACAGATCAAAACTCGCGGCTTCACTACAGTGGCGTAACTCGCTTCAAATCTTTCTCAGTAATTTTGCTTTATTTCCAGATTCAATCGTAGATTTAAATCTCCCGCCAAACTGAAGGACGTAAAGGACGTTTGTGAAACACACAGCGCTACTGAATGTCTGATTGCTTATTTTGCTGAAGATAAGCATTGATTGAGTCCTCACGTCCTGCAATCTAGAAACTCTTCTTCTAACCGCAGGACGGTGCTGTTCGTGAACGTTCGATGCTTTCGGGAAACAGACTCGTTCAACTGAGGATAACGATGGAACTTGCAAATATAGTTGGCTAACGATGCTTTCAGGAAACACAGCCCTATATGGACTGACGCCTGTGGTCATGTGACGCCTGTGGTCATGTGATGCCTGTGGTCATGTGACACCTGTGGTCATGTGACGCCTGTGGTCATGTGACGCGCTCACCTTCGAGCAGCTGCTGATGATCGAGCTGATGGTACGGCATCTCCCCGAGACTGAACACTTCCCACATGAGCACAGCGAACGCCCACACGTCTGACTTACTGGAGAACTCGCCGTCAAACACGGCCTCGGCCGGGAGCCAGCGCAGGGGAAGCCAGGCCTGCCTGTAGAGGTGGTACTCGCTGCACACACACACACACACACACACACACATGTTTACTTAGCTATTTAAATGGATATGTTACATAAACGTAATGGTTCTTATACAGTAGAAATGGTATATTCTGTCCCCTTACACAAACCCCACCCCTAAACCTACCCATCACACACACACACACACACACACATCAGACCAGCTGTGACTGACTGACATCTCCACTAGATGGCGCTCTTCATGCGTGTAAGACTGCACCAGATCTCACAGGAGAAGCGCCTCATGTTTTCCTTTTTAACTATTTTAAAGGCTAATGGATGTTTCACGTCTCCTACAACAGCTTACAGGGCCAAACACACTAAAGTTATCCTCATATGTTGGACAATATATTGTAATACGTTTAATATGTTTTCTCATTCACACTGAAACGATGCTGTCCGCTGGTGATTCGATCGAATAGTTGTAGATATCAGGGTATTTCACATTCAGGAAGGTAAGGAAACGGGATATAGACCAATAAAATGTAACTTCTCCATATCTGTCCTCCTCTCAGGTTCACACACGGTGGTGAAATAAGCAAAATCAACATAGTTAAAATTATGAATGTTTTTGTTTGTTTTTCCAATATCATGTGGCGTTCCAGTGGCCATAGTTCTCAGAGTAGTTGCTCTGTCTCGAATGATCCCCTTTTATGTCCTGAAACAACCGTTTAACAGCTTATAAGAATGTATTTCTGGCTTGTTTGCTGTACACCTCGTCACACGGCAGCTTTTAGACATCGTTTTGTTTTTTATTATAAGTCATAAATGACAAGGATGAGATGCGGACAGTGGCGATGGCGTGTGTTTCACCGTCTCGCTCTCAGAAAACAGCGTCTCCTCGACTCTTCCAGTCTCAGATACACTAGTGTTAGAGGGCGGGGCTTAGAGACGCTGCTCAGCCAATCAAGACCTCAGGCTGACATTATCAGGATCAGCAGGAAGTGAGACCGAATTACTGACGACTCGTTTCAGTTCAGAATCGGTTCTTTCTGATTTCTCTCATCTTTGAGACACTGCAGATCGTTCACGTTCATGACCATCGCTCTCACACACACACACACTGAACCGTCAGCACTGCCGCACCTGTTATAGACGTCCGTGCTGAGCGCGAGCGAGGACACTTTGACGAGTCTCTGTCCGCTGATCAGACAGTTCCTGGCCGCCAGGTCTTTGTGCACGAAACGCTGCTCTGATAAATGCTGCATCCCATCAGCCACCTGGGCACAGATGGAGAGCTGCAGAGAGCAGTCACATGATCAACACCGAGTCACATGACTTCTTGAACACACTGGATGAGGTCATGGGAACTTACTTTAGTTTTGGTGCTGATGGGATGAGGCTTGAGTTTCCCGTCGCCGCTGTGTGATATCCTGAGGAACTGCTTCAGATCACCCTGAAAAACAAGAGCCAATCAGTGTGTGTGTGAGTGTGTGTGTGTGTGTGTGAGTGTGTGTGGCTGTACCAGATCCACGTATTCCAGGATCATGTACTGCGGGTGAGCTTCTCGGCAGACTCCCAGCAGCCTCACGATGTGTGTGTGTTTGAGTTTGCTGAACATCTGCATCTCTCGTCTGAACTCAGACTCCTGATCTCGACACTGCAAACTCTTCACCAACACCAGCGTCTCGTCCTCGGACTCCTCGATAGCCCTCGCTTTAGCCAGAAACACCTCGCCGAACACGCCGCGCCCTGCACACACACAACCACCACTAAACATATCAATGTATTAAACAATATTAATAAACTAATATGTTATGATTTCTATAAGTTAGGTATAATGATATCCAAATATCTACGCTGGTGTTCAAAAGTTTGGACTAATAAGATTTCATTATGAGTCTCTTCTGCTCATCAAAGCTGCATTTATTTGATCAAAAATACAGTAAAAACAGTAAAAATATTATTATAATATAAATCATCAACTTTCTATATGAATATCGAGTAAAGTGTAATTTATTCCTGAATTTATCATCATTACTCCAGTCTTCAGTGTCACATGATCACTCTAATATGAGGATCTGATGCTCAACACACAGTTATGATGATTATCAGTGTTGAACATGTAATATTAGTGTGGAGAGCTGTATTATTCACACAGGAGTTACCCAGTGTGGTGATGGTCTGCAGGTGCGCTCTGGGAAAGTGCAGTTTGTCAGTGTTTGCTGGAGGTCTCATGGTGGTTAAAGCCACTTCTTCCTGGACCTCAGCCGTCCTGTGACCGTTCATCTGAACAGCGCCACCTACAGGAACACACACACACACACACTTCAGATGTCAGCTCTGGTTCATCTGTAAATAAAGAGGGTTGAGGACAGTGAAGGGTGAGAGAGGACCAGGCCTGCACTGTTGTGTTTATATGTGGCGGCAGTTGACCGTGAGGCCATCTTTACTTTAGTTTATGTATGTGTTTATTTTTTTATTAAAAGAGTTTAAGTATTCGCCGGTTCCTGCCTTCTTCTTCCCATAATAACGAACATTGCTACAATTTAAACTCAGATCAATATTATCTGTTTAATTATTTACTTATGTGGCAAGTAGCCATGTAATAATGGGATAACGTACATCCAGCTGGTTGTTATCTCCGAATAAAGCCCTTCAGGTGTGTGTGTGTGTGTGAGAGAGAGATGTCAGGAAAAAAAAACGTCAGATGTGTGAGTGTGTGTGTGTCTGTGTGGGTTGTTGTTTTGATGCTTACAACAGGCTCTTTGTGAATGTTTAGATGCTGTGTTGTTTTAATTAGTATTGGTCATTCCAAATAAAAGAATCAAATGTGTGTGTGTGTGTGTGTGTGTGAGAGCGAGAGTGATCTCAGAATAAAGCCCTTCCAGCTGATAGTAGAGCTGATCCTGATCACACGGGACGACCGGCTGGATTTATATTATCCCTTACTCATATGATCCACACACACACCGTTCAGACACTCCATCTCGGGCTCGTCTGCGGCGGGGCTCTTCTGCAGACGCCTGCTCTTGCGTCTCTGTTTGCAGTAGAACATGAGTCCCAGCACCGCGATGATGTAGGCCACGGCCACGGCCACCGACAGCGCCAGCGTCTGGAACATCCGGAACTGGCTCTTGTCCTCGTCTCCCTCGCGCGGGTGCACCGGCTTCTCTGAGGACACACACTCAACACCGTTACCCTGCCACACTCACACACGTACTATTATTAATCAGAACAAACAATTATTCCCCTAACTGATAAATAGAGTAGTAATAGTGTAGCTGAAACAGTAGAGCGCTGGCGCTTGCAACACCAAGGTCATGGGTTTGACTCCCAGGGACAGCAGCTGATAAGAATGTAAATGTGAACCTCGAAATGCGTCGCTTTGGATAAAAGCATTGGCCAAATGTAAAAACTGTCTAAATAAATCTTCAAGATGATCATGTGATCGGATCCTGGTCCGCGGTTGTGATGGAGAGTTTTAGGATTTTAGGATTAGGATTTAGGATAACAGTTTTTCAGTAACTGTATTGGTTCGACTGCACTGGACAAACACTGAACTGAATTAATCTGAATAATAACACTGCTGTCTTCTGTAGAGCTGCTCAAATTGAGCTTTTTTCATAATTAGTGCATTTCACAACATTAACACTGTTATTCTGCTGTTTATTACCGTGAAACAATCAGTTTAAAGTGCTATAGATATAAAAGTGAAATGAAGTTGCAAACACTATATGATCTGTGCAAGTCTGTGTTGCTCACCCACGACGTAAAGCTGCGCGGTCGAGTCTCTGATGCTGCAGGTGTTCCCCGCGATACAGGTGTACATGCCCGTGTCATCAGTGGTGACATCACTAATGACCAGAGAGCCATTGGGCATCTTCTGAATCCTGAGAAGAACACACACATAATCAGCACACGTGAAGGATCATCCAGTCTCTGATAGACAGACGGGTGCAGTGAGACGGGCGCAGTGAGACGGGTGCAGTGAGACGGGCGCAGTGAGACGGGCGCAGTGATGGCGCAGTGAGACGGGTGCAGTGAGACGGGCGCAGTGAGACGGGCGCAGTGAGACGGGCGCAGTGAGACGGGTGCAGTGAGACGGGCGCAGTGAGACGGGTGCAGTGAGACGGGTGCAGTGAGACGGGTGCAGTGAGACGGGCGCAGTGAGACGGGTGCAGTGATGGCGCAGTGAGACGGGCGCAGTGATGGCGCAGTGAGACGGGCGCAGTGAAACGGGTGCAGTGAGACGGGTGCAGTAAGACGGGCGCAGTGAGACGGGTGCAGTGAGACTGGCGCAGTGAGACGGGCGCAGTGAGACGGGCGCAGTGAGACGGGTGCAGTGAGATGGGTGCAGTGAGAGGGGTGCAGTGAGACGGGCGCAGTGAGACGGGCGCAGTGATGGCGCAGTGAGACGGGTGCAGTGAGATGGGTGCAGTGAGACGGGTGCAGTGAGACGGGCGCAGTGATGGCGCAGTGAGACGGGTGCAGTGAGATGGGTGCAGTGAGACGGGCGCAGTGAGACGGGCGCAGTGATGGCGCAGTGAGACGGGTGCAGTGAGACGGGTGCAGTGAGACGGGCGCAGTGATGGCGCAGTGAGACGGGTGCAGTGAGACCTGCTGGAGCTGCTGCTGAGCAGGCGGTCTCTGATGCTCCACTGGATGTAGGGCCGAGGCTCTCCTGACGCCTGACAGTGAAGCACGGCTGTGTGACCCTGATACACCGTCGTCTGCTCCGGCTCCAGCTTAAACTCCACGAGTACTGACAACACACACACACACACAGGTGAACAAGAACGAGTCATCGACTTCAGCGTCCATTCACAACACACACACACACACCTCCTACAGTGAGTTGCACGTGTGCTCGTATCTCTCCCTGAGCGCTGCTGGACGCCACACACGTGTAGTTCCCTCCGTCGGATCGGCTCACGGTACTGAAGTGAAGAACTCCTCTCATCTGAGTCGCGTGAGGCGGGAGATCAGCGCCGTCTGTTGGCACACACACACACACACACACACACACACGACACGAGACACACACGTGAGAAACACGCATGTTCACACTGACACCAGGAAGTCATTCAGTTTAAGTCAGTGCTGGTGATGTGCCTATGCAAATGAGCAGTGACAGTGACAACCAATGGGAAAGCAGACAGCAGAGGTCACGTGATCTAAATCTTGATATATTAGAGACCAGCTGTCTGTGAATTTGATGATTTGAATGAAGTGATAGTCAGAGTTGGGGTTGCTCTCTCACCTGCTCTGCTCCAGTGTACTGTGGGTGTCTCTCGCCCGGTCGCCACACAGCTGATGCTGCTCTCTCTCTCCAGCTGCACACACTGCGCCGGCTGCGGGACGGGCGTGAACTTTAACCTCTCTGAGAGACACATCACACACACATGGGTAAAGCTGGCACTGATGATGTAACGGCACGTAAACCACAACGAAACAGAAGTTATATCTGCACAAATCACGAACACACACGTTACAGTCCATTACTGTCGTCGTGATGTTTTCATTTTCATTGCTCTTTGGACAGTTCAGAGGTCATAGACTATAAACATATCCTGGACGTTTCAAAACTCAAAACTTCCTTGATATTCCAGAAATAGCTTTTATTGAGATCAAGGCCAGAGAGGGTCAGGATCTGAGAAGTGTGGAATTATGATGTAATAGTGCAGAAGAACAGCTACGGCTGCGTCACGCGTCTTTGGCCCCGCCCACTGCAGCGCTGGTGAATATTACAGGAGGACGAGTAAAGGTCGACACAGGTCAATACCATTACCTTCCACACCATCCTGATGCTAGAAGAGAGTTGATTTCAACTGTGACAGTCTCACACACACACACACACACACACACTCACCCAGTATGTGAACGCGTGCGTGTGCGCTGATGGATCCTCCCTCCGACACACACGTGCAGCTGAACACCTGACCATCGTTCACCTCAGCGCTGTTGATCCTCAGAGTCCCGTTAGAGAAGAGCTTATAACGAGAGCCCTGCGGAGAGAGAGTGTGTGTGTGTGTGTGTGTGTGAGGAACATGACGCGAGGTCACCTGATCAGAAACATGATGAGTGTGTTCACCTCCTCACTGATCGGGACGCTTTTGCGGTACCATGTGACCCGTGGTTCAGGTGTGCCCTGAGCGTGACAGTGCAGGACACCCGGCTGACCCTCCTCGATGTGTGTGTCCTGCGGCCTCACAATCCACTCTGGAGAGGCTGTAAACACACACACACACAACACACACACACACACACACACACACACACACAACACACACACACACACACACTCACTGTAACAGTCACTTCGAGCATTTAAGGCAGTTCGAGGTACAATGAGAACTGAGCAACTTTGAGATCAGTGTGTGTGTGTCAGTTACTATAAGTGTGTTGGGTCAGATCAGAGTGTGTGTTGGGTCAGATCAGAGTGTGTGTTGGGTCAGATGAGTGTGTGTTGGGTCAGATCAGAGTGTGTGTGTGTCAGTTACTATAAGTGTGTTGGGTCAGATCAGAGTGTGTGTTGGGTCAGATCAGAGTGTGTGTTGGGTCAGATGAGTGTGTGTTGGGTCAGATCAGAGTGTGTGTTGGGTCAGATGAGTGTGTGTTGGGTCAGATGAGTGTGTGTTGGGTCAGATCAGAGTGTGTGTTGGGTCAGATGAGTGTGTGTTGGGTCAGATCAGAGTGTGTGTTGGGTCAGATGAGTGTGTGTTGGGTCAGATGAGTGTGTGTGTTGGGTCAGATGAGTGTGTGTTGGGTCAGATGAGTGTGTGTTGGGTCAGATCAGAGTGTGTGTTGGGTCAGATGAGTGTGTGTGTGTGTGTGTGTGTGTTGGGTCAGATGAGTGTGTGTTGGGTCAGATCAGAGTGTGTGTTGGGTCAGATGAGTGTGTGTTGGGTCAGATGAGTGTGTGTTGGGTCAGATGAGTGTGTGTTGGGTCAGATCAGAGTGTGTGTTGGGTCAGATGAGTGTGTGTTGGGTCAGATGAGTGTGTGTGTTGGGTCAGATGAGTGTGTGTTGGGTCAGATGAGTGTGTGTTGGGTCAGATGAGTGTGTGTTGGGTCAGATGAGTGTGTGTGTTGGGTCAGATGAGTGTGTGTTGGGTCAGATGAGTGTGTGTGTTGGGTCAGATGAGTGTGTGTTGGGTCAGATGAGTGTGTGTTGGGTCAGATGAGTGTGTGTTGGGTCAGATGAGTGTGTGTTGGGTCAGATGAGTGTGTGTTGGGTCAGATGAGTGTGTGTTGGGTCAGATGAGTGTGTGTTGGGTCAGATGAGTGTGTGTTGGGTCAGATGAGTGTGTGTTGGGTCAGATGAGTGTGTGTTGGGTCAGATGAGTGTGTGTTGGGTCAGATCAGAGTGTGTGTTGGGTCAGATGAGTGTGTGTTGGGTCAGATGAGTGTGTGTTGGGTCAGATCAGAGTGTGTGTTGGGTCAGATGAGTGTGTGTTGGGTCAGATCAGAGTGTGTGTTGGGTCAGATGAGTGTGTGTTGGGTCAGATGAGTGTGTGTGTTGGGTCAGATGAGTGTGTGTTGGGTCAGATGAGTGTGTGTTGGGTCAGATCAGAGTGTGTGTTGGGTCAGATGAGTGTGTGTGTTGGGTCAGATGAGTGTGTGTTGGGTCAGATGAGTGTGTGTTGGGTCAGATGAGTGTGTGACTCACTGGCGACAGTGACCTCGAGCTCCTGCTGTTTGGTTCCGGCCCGGTTGCGAGCGACGCAGGTGTAGAGGCCCGAGTCTGAGGTGTGTGTGTTGGGTCAGATGAGTGTGTGTTGGGTCAGATGAGTGTGTGTTGGGTCAGATCAGAGTGTGTGTTGGGTCAGATGAGTGTGTGTTGGGTCAGATGAGTGTGTGTGTTGGGTCAGATGAGTGTGTGTTGGGTCAGATGAGTGTGTGTTGGGTCAGATCAGAGTGTGTGTTGGGTCAGATGAGTGTGTGTTGGGTCAGATGAGTGTGTGTGTTGGGTCAGATGAGTGTGTGTGTTGGGTCAGATGAGTGTGTGTTGGGTCAGATGAGTGTGTGTTGGGTCAGATGAGTGTGTGTTGGGTCAGATGAGTGTGTGTGTGTGTTGGGTCAGATGAGTGTGTGTTGGGTCAGATCAGAGTGTGTGTTGGGTCAGATCAGAGTGTGTGTTGGGTCAGATGAGTGTGTGTTGGGTCAGATGAGTGTGTGTTGGGTCAGATGAGTGTGTGTTGGGTCAGATGAGTGTGTGTTGGGTCAGATGAGTGTGTGTGTGTGTTGGGTCAGATGAGTGTGCGACTCACTGGCGACAGTGACCTCGAGCTCCTGCTGTTTGGTTCCGGCCCGGTTGCGAGCGACGCAGGTGTAGAGGCCCGAGTCTGAGGTGTGTGTGTTGCTGAAGATCAGGTCTCTGTCGCGCTGGTAGACTCGACCCTCAGACGCCACACGAGCACCAGCGTGCTCCCACCACACCTGAGGCTCCGGCTGACCCCGTGGAGGATCGCACCGCACACTCGCCCTGACGGAGGACGACAACACCCGAGACATGCGCTCGCCCATCTCGCTGATCTCTACACACACACACACACACACACTGCTCTGTCAGGAACACTAGCGAAAAATACAGTTAAAGTACAACCTAATGCGAGAAAATGTGTTCAGATTCATCAATCGGATTGATTTGTGTGTGTGTGTGAGTGTGAGTGTGATTGTGTGTGTTTTGTCTCACCTGCGATCCTGAGCGCTGCCTCCACATGCACATGTTTGTTCTTTCCATACTGAGCCACACACCTATACACACCTGTGCTGCGCTGCTTCACCTGAGTGATGTGCAGTGTGCCGTTCGCATCCACCACAACCCTGCACACACACACACACACACACACACACAAATTGTTTATGAACAATTCTGCCAAAAGTGAGTCAGAGTAACTGTAGCGTTTCCTGTTGCTAAGCAACAACACACATGCACACAGATTGTGGGTCACGGGTGTGTTTTTATGGCATCAGACGCGACTCTTCCAGACAGAAACGGTTTGATCAAACACAATCTAACATTCAGAATCACAGTCAAAACAGACTGAAGAGAGAGAGAAACGTGTGTGTGTGTGTGTGTGTGCGTGTGTGTGTGTGTGTGTGTGTGAGTGTGTGTGTGTTTCAGCATGTTCACAGCTGCAGTTGTTTCTATTAACACTCTGAAGGCACGAGACAAAGGAGATCAGAATCAAACCGTGACTGAGAGTTTCTGGTGAGATCTGCAGTGTGTGTGTTGAAGTGTAGAGATTAGCACAGGATGTTATTAGCGCATTAACATCACCAAAGCAGAACATCACTGCTGAACGTGCCCAAACATTCACTGGACTTCCCATAATGCACCAGTCAAAGACTCAAAGGCATGATGGATCAATTATCAGTGGGTGGTCAGACATGCTGACACGCTTTAAGGCACCCACAGAAGGTGGAGCCTCAGAGCCACGCCCACAAAAGGAGGAGCCTCAGAGCCACGCCCACAGAGGAGGAGCCTTAGAGGTTCACTGGTCTAATGTGAACAGTGTCTGCTGTGGTTCCCCGAGGTGTAAACACTCCTGATGACGCGGCTCACCCTGATGTGTTGGCGACGGGTTCTGTGTCGTGGAACCACTGGAGAACCGGCGGAGGCTTGGCTCTGAACCGACAGTGGAACACAGCGCCCTCGTCACGCAGAACCACCTGATCCACTGGAGCCACCAGCACACGGGGGACAGTCTTATCTGCACACACACACACACACACACATATAGACACACACACACGCGCATACACAGGCACACAGAGAGAGAGAGAGAAGAGTTAGGTGTTGATTTAAATAATGTGTACACACACACACACACACACACACACACGCACGCACACACACACACACGCACACTCGTGTAAGCCTTCCTCTCACTCTCTCCTTTCAATTGTGATTTTCATGCTCTGGCTGATCTCTTTATTCTTCAGCGGGACTTTTCTTCTGTCTGCAGGTGTGTGTGTGTGTGTGTGTGTGTGCGTGAGCAGCACAGGTGGCTGATGGGAAGGCTGGCCGGGGTGTTGGGTTACGCTTTATACATTTCTGCTTTGCTTTGCACATGAGCTGAGAAACACAACAGAGCGCAAGAAAACATCTGCAGTCTCACGCAAGACACACACACACACACACACACACACACACACACACACACTATTGTGTGTTACTGGTGTAAAATAGATTTATTAAAGGAAATGGGGGTGAAAAAATAAAATAATAAAAAATAAAATTCTAATAAAAGACACAGCAGTGCCAGCATGTGTGCAGTTGGCATTAACAGATCAAAACTGAAAAATACAGAAATGTCTACGAGGGGTCACGGGTGAAAGGTCGTGACCTCACCGATGACGTTGAGCGTGATGTTCTGGTCGCTGCACACTTGTCCGGCCGCATTTCGAGCACAGCAGTAGTACATCCCAGAATCCCCTGGGCCGGGGTCGTTCAGCGTGAGGATCCGGTCCTTCCCGGCCAGCTGTTCTCCATCTCTGAACCATTTAGTGCTGGGCCTGGACGGGTCAGAAACAGCAGTCATGTGACCAGCGCAGGGCTCAACACTAACGACACATGAACACTCGCCCGACACAACCAGCCTGATAAAATACCCAGAGAGTCACCAAAACACGAGGATCATTCTGCAGTCATTTAGTTATTAGCGGCGATCGATGGTGCATAAGAATATCATATATCATCTACAGATGGAAACAAGAGTCCTGTCGTCCAGGAGAAATGGAAATAAATGAGTGCAGATCACTCCAAGAAACTCGTTAAAATACTGCGGTAAAATATAAAGATCATTAAGACGGTTCATTCTTTCCAACATTTCTTAATTGTATATTAAAAAAACATTAATTCATAACATTATTAAATGCAGTTGTAATGTTGTAATCAGAGTAAGTGATTTAATTTGATTGGTGTCTTATTATTCTAATTTAATTTACAGATCAAATTGATCAAGAATTTAAAATGAAAAATGAAGCACATATTTAATAAAAATTAGGGAAAACGCTCTTTATAAAGATTAGTGTCATAAATATGCAGATTTAAATATGCCAAAGCTGACACTGATTGCTTCAGAATAAATTATATTTACAACACACACAAGTGAAGACCCGAAGGCCGAGCACACGAGCAGGCTGAACGCGGAGCGCCGGGTCAGAACTCACCGTGGATGTCCATCAATGTGACACTGCAACACGATTCGCTCAGCCTCCTCTAGCTCCGCCTCCGAGGCGGGATCCTTCATGCTGACCGGCCCCCTCTCCAGCCCTGACACACACACAACACATCACAGTCATACGCTACAGCATACCACCGACACACACTAGCCCGTCTCCATACAGCGACACACAGTTCACCGCAGCTCTACAGTGACAACAGGAGATACACTACAGTACATATGGACATTCAAATATATATATATATATATAATTTTATATATATATATATATGTATATATTTTTTTTTTGTATGTTCATTTTTAAAACATATGTTTTTGTAACAGTAATGGGCGTAAACGGGTAATGTGGATGTAAGGAAACACTGACACTAACAGGGGTTAGAACTGGTTCGGAACTGGTGCCGGATCAAAGTCAGTTCCACTTGCGACCCACGTCACTGACGCCATCGTCTTAGCTTTACTGTTCCCGTCGTGTTGTTGGTCAACACCCCCCATCCCCCCCGACACCGGCTCCGAAACCGGCTCTCAAAATGCTTTGGTGGAAACGGGGAATCTGTGATTTAATTGTCCAGAAGGTCTGAACACACACCCCAGAGGAGGAGAAATCAAGAGGAGCGTGTCTGAAAAGCAGCAACAGATTTAGGCCGGAAAATCAAAGGCGAAGGCAGGAACACTGATCATCTCGACAGGAGTAATTACACAGCTGAGGGCGAGACGCAATCCGACACACAGGAGAGAGAGAGAGAGAGACACCGAATGATGAAAATTTCACTCAGTGTGCAAGACCTTAAGAGTTTTCTTATCACTTCATATGATGTGACATATGAGAGAGAGAGAGAGAGAGACAGAGAGAGAGAGAGAGAGAGAGGGAGGGAGGGTTTGAGCAGAACTCAACAATGGTCGAGAGCTCCTTTGAGACGTGGCCTCGTTCCCAGAGGCCTCCTGTGACACACTTCTAATGCTGGGCGGTGTGGCCAAATGTTTTTCTAAATTTGACTGGTTTCACGGTATATGACGGTACTTTTATTTTATTTTCAAGCATGACTATGTGTGTTAACCACATTTTCTACTGATTGCAAGAGGAAATACTGCAGTGGATTGGCTCGATTTCACGGTTCGTGTCGACACACACACACACACACACACTAGTGTTGAACAGGTTTGCAGGCGTTTACAGAGAGGTGCGGAGCGCTGGCCATAAACGCCGCTTTATCAGGAAGATTAACTGAAAATAACAGCAAGACTTCTAAAGACAGTCGGTTTCCTTCAATGATGCATTCATGTACAAAGAAGCGTGCAGCTCGTGTTTACTCAGTGATGTCAGAGCCTTTTGGAAAATCTATTAGTGGCGGCCAGTGTTGATATTAAGAACCACTGTAATATAATTTGACAGATATGGATTATCGTTTAACCCTCCATCTTAACCGTCACACACACAGCAGTGCAACAGCGCGGTTTACAGGTGCATCTAGTGGCATCTAGTGGTGAGGTTGTGAACTGCAGCCAACAGGAAGTGATGTCATCGCCTGAGACAGCAGAGAGGAGCCAGGTTTATGATATTGCATTCGGTCAACAGATCCTCCTAAATATTACCAGAGAATGTCTAATTGAAGAGGATTGGCACTGGCTGGTTACTTCCGGGTTCTGGACTGGCTGCAGTAACGCGTCTCTGTCCATGCGGGGGCGCTCGCGGTCGAGTGCAGAATGAATGGGAGTCAATGGGGTTTCACCCCCAGAAATCCACTTTTCTCAGGATGTAATTTTTTGTCGAGTAATTTGAAAGTTGCATTCAAAAGGGAGGGCTAAGATAATACACTCAGATTAAATTGCATTTTTAAGTTCACTAATCTGTTCTAAAAATCCGTTCAAAACTGTGATGACGTCACACAATAGCAGAATGCTAGCGCGATCCAGCCAACAACAGCCTAACCTGTAAGAAATCAAAAGGACATAAGTACTCGTTCATTCGACTTTTGGCCTATAATCTACAGTATATTCAACTTGCGGAATCAACAATAAAATCTGTGTTGATTTAACGACAAGCAGGTGAAAGAGACGCATTTAGCCGTTTAGCCCCATAGACTCCCATTCATTCTGCTCTCGCCCGCGATCACCTCCAGTGGAATTATAATGGAATTTAATGGAATCCGTTAGACAGGCTGTGATATTACACACTGCACCTTTAAGCAACATACACCGGTACTGCAGCACATTAAAAATTAATATCATACTGCATAATAAAAAAATGTTATAAATATATATATATATATCTGTCCGGTGTAGCGTTGGGCTCTGACCGCTGGACTCACACTTGATGTTGAAGGAGGCGCCGCTGGAGGTCAGTGTCTCCCCGCCGCTGGACGCCACACACTGGAAGCTGCCCGTGTCGTTGTGTCGGTCCACGGATGTGAACTTCAGGTTACTGCCCTCCTGGAAGCGGCGGGTCGAGTCCTGCACGCGCCGCCCGTCCTGAGTCCAGGAGAAGAGTGTGTTCTCCGGGTCGCTGACCTCACAGCGCAGGATGGCACTGCGGCCGTGGAGCGCGTCCTGAGACTTCGGCTCCTTGGAGAACTGGAGAGACGAGCCCTGGATGAAGAGGACTGAGAGCAACAGAGCCCGTCAGACTGATGCAATAATGGTGCAGTGAGACACGGCGGGAGATTGAGTCGATACACACACACACATATCATCATCATCATCAGATGTGAGTGAAGAACCTGTGAGCTGATCTACAGACCCATATCACATCAGTTTATGTGTTTCATTTCTGGGTTAGTTAAGCGCTTGTTTACTGTTAATTAAACGTTGTGTTTCACACAGGAAATAAAGTCATGCGGGTTCAGAATATATAAATGAAGACAGAATGATCATGTGACTCCCTGAACGCGTCTTCTGATCGATCTGAACATCTAGAACAGAAGCTCCAGTCCCAGAGATGCGGCGATGTACAGCCAACGAGCTCGACTCGTTACGCCTCTCAATCTGCACTCGCTCTCCCGCCAAACGCGTTGACATGGCAACCGGCCCGCTCTCTACGGACTCCCGCTACGAAAGGACAATCGGGAACAGAAATCGCAGCGCTACCTCACTGACGGACGATGTTAAAGCTGTCAGTGACAAGGATTCTGGGATACATCACTGATCCATCGACACTTCTAAATCCAAATTAATTCATTTCCTCGTAGTAATGATAACCCAGAACCATCCCCAAATTAAAGACTCTTGATTAAACTGAATGAGATCAATCTGAATGAAAGGGTGTTTTCCCAGCTGGCTCTAACGGAGTGTGTGTTTCAGAAGCAGGTGTGTATTGTGCCTTGCTTTGGTTCGTTTAGGCATGAACACGACGCTCAGGCTCGGCCCACACCACAGCTATCGCTCCGAGATTCGACAACGCCGTCTGGATTTGACGTTATTTGGGCTGCCGAACATTCGGTGCATCGCTAGTCTCGGCCCGAGACGCTCTGAAATGCGGCGCGATATTGAAGAAAAATACGATACGATAATGCTTAAAGTGTGTAAAATAAATGCCTTTGGGATTTTCCCGCTATTAAAAAAGATCGTTATATCATCACATTAAGTTGATAATTAAGGACAGACTAAAACAGCCCTCAGTCCGACAGCCAGACTTTAATCTCCGTGTGTCTTCTTGTTTACTGTGTTGTCGTTCAAGAGGATTCTGGAATGGACCAATGAGCAAACACTATGTGCAGGTGGTACTCATGGGAGTTGTAGTGTCGTAGTGATAAATTGCAATTCGTTTGTTATGTCTGATGTCTTTGACAAGACTACAATTTTTCACCCGTCAATGTTAATGTCCAGCCCTGACTGTAATATTATCTGCATGACACTGATGTGTGGTCTGATTAATTGGCATTAGCTGTAATTAGCATGAAACGCTCACAGAATGTTTTGTTTGAAACACTGAATATTCATTTAAAACTCAGTTTTGTGCCTCAGATGAACAGATGGAAACTATCATGTTGAATATGGATCTAATTACAATCAAATGATGTTTCATAACTGGTTTTACAGCACTGAGGTTTCACTGACAGCAACAAACCTGCTGCTGAAGCACACACACACACACACACACACACACACACTCTCAATAATTAGAGAAACTGCTGCACACACACTTATTCAGGAGAGAGAGAGACAGACGGGGCGAGAGACGGGCTGTTGGTCATTAGCAGCAGCTCCTGTTCATTCACCTTTCACTTCCTGTGTCTGCATAATGGACCTTCACATAACAGGCCACACACACACACACACACACACACTCCAGCCCAGCGCTGATGACTGTGTCTCTAGAGTGTGTGTGTGTGTGTGTCTGCAGTCCGTCAGAGTTCAGTGTCTCTCCGTCTGACAGGAAGTTCATCACATAATCCTTCCCATCAGCCCTGGCGGCCACTTACACACACACACACACACACACACACACACACATTTACTGATGAAACTAACAGGATTTGAAAGCTGAGACTTCAATATGGTGTTTTATATTAATTTAACCATTAAATTGCAGTTTAGAAAAAAAAAAAATGAAACCAGAAAAATTTTAATGGAGAAATCAGAATCAGGCAAAAAATAAAACTGAATTTTGAAGTAAAACAGTTTTCAAGAGGCTTCATAAACACACGTGTGTTTCAGACCCGAGGGATAAAATCTGCCACCAGACACTGCAGCTCTTGCTTTCAGACACACACACACACACACACACACACACACACGCACACACACACACACACACACTTAAGGTTCATCTGATATGAGCGACTGAAGCTCCTTCCCCCTCTTCCACTTGAAACCACCCGACAGCACTTAAGTCAGTCTGACACACACACACAAACACACACACACACGTCAGCATTACTCATCTTCATCTGCTCACTGATGGGCTCTTATTGGCTTACGGCCCTTCAAACTTTGGAGCCACGATGCATTTTCTGTCCATCAAGCCCAGAGAACAGCTTTCACACACACACACACACACACACACACACACACACACACACACACACACACACAGCAGAGAGAGAGGAGAGATGCTCTCTAGAAAGCCACTGAACCAAATATTCCAGTCGAGTGGCTTGAAGGGCTGCGGGCGATCGAGGACGGCATCTCCTCACGGGTCATTAGTCAGCGCTACAAACACGCCGCGCAACGATCAAAACACACCGACACACACACACACACAACACTGCTAACCCATGCCGATGACGGCCGATTGAGATGCGATCTGGGGTCAGCAGAACGAGAGACGGACACACACTCACGCGGACAGAACGAGAGACGGACACATGTGTATCATGTGTTTAGTATAGATATGGGGGTTTGGATATATGTGTGTGTGTGTGTGTGTGTGTGTGTGTGTGTGTGTGTGTGGAGTATTGAATGTAAATAGAGTTGAGAGTAAATAGAGCACCATTCCTCCTTAAAGGGACAGCAGCCTCAGAAACTGGTGCCTTCACTTCATTCATGTTCATCAAAAAACTTTTTTAAATCTTCAATATGAATCAATTTATATTTAATTAATTCATTGAAGACTATACAGTGTTTTATTTTTACATTTGATTAATCAATTTCAGTATTATTTCTTACAACATTAAATTTTCTCCAGTTTATTTATAGTATATGAGCTAACGCCGCTAACACGTCACCGGACGGATCTGATAATAACGCTCCTGTAACGCTGATGGAGTTTGTTTCATAATTGATGAGTTTAGAAACATTAACACTGATATTTGGCTGATCTGGGAGGCGTGTTGTAATTAAAGCGCTGTAGAAATAATGTGCTTTAATCGGGTGACCACAGTCTTCCATTTGAGGAACCGCCAATCATATTTATAATACTCCAGTGATTTACATCTTTGATTACCGTATTGCTAAAATAAAACTAGTATTATATTATACAACACTCAGAACTCATGTTCTCTCATTATTACACATAACTCAGGGGACATTTGTTATTAAGACTTTTAAGGGTTACACTTTATTTTAAGGTGTCATTATATATTAAAGTTCTGAGTAATATTAAGCAACTACATGTGCTAACTATAGCATTAGTTGTGTGTAATTAAGCATAACTGACTGTTATTGCTACAGGAAGTGCATGTAACGTATGAGACGAGGACGGCGCGGAATAAAGTGTTGGTGTCGGGACGCTCAGAGGACGTCCGTCACACTTCTAGAACATTTAAAACACACTAAAAACTGGATGTTGTGAACAATGATCATTGATTGAAGGTTAGCATAACGTTGTCAGAACAGATTTGGTTAGCAGAACCTCACAGTGTAAAGGGTCACAGCGCTGGGCTAACGCTAGTCAACATCAACATGCCCTACTTAACGGCTTAACTACAATCTTAACAATCTTACATAGTTTCTGCGGTCACACACACACACACACACACACACTCCCGCTGGACACAGGACCGGTGCAGCGTTCTGAAACACTAGTGCTGACTGGAGCTTGAACAGACAGAGAGAGAGACGCCGTTCCAGGACACTGATCGCTCTGTTCTCATTCAGAGAGCGGACACACACACACACACACACACACACACACATCTGACCTGACAGCCTGCAGGAACACACACACACACACACACACACACACACCGACTCCTCAGACTACAGCACATCTCCTGCGTTCTGCGTTCACAGGACACACACACACTCCTGAGATGGATAAAGTGAAACACTGTGTGTCGCTCATGTCGTGTTTCCCTCATCATCATCATCATCATCATCATCACACTGCATTATACTGCACACCAGACACACTCAACACACACACACACACATCATCTATCGGGTTGATAAATTATTATAAACACAACATACACTCACCTAAAGGATTATCAGGAACACCTGTTCAGTTTCTCATTAATGTAATTATCTAATCAACCAATCAGTGTCTTCAGTGCATTTAGGGGCGTGTCCTGGTCAAGGTGGTCTCCTGAACTCCAGACTGGACAGAAAGCAGATTTCAGCAGTGCTGAGCGTCATCATTACTGGGAGACGACGGACAGGTCGATCCTGCCTGACGAGCGTCATTAGCGGAGCACATGATTACAGTGATGAGGTCACGCTCGTTACATGAGTAATCACAGCGCGTGTGTAACTGTGATCAGCTCGTGGGAACCGGTGGGTCAGGAAGGGGTTAAACAGAAGACGTTCCCACTCCTCCTCTCTCTAATCCCTCAGAGAAACACATTCACAGGATTAACTCACACTGACAAAACCACCGCTAACGGTTTATTAGCATGTCAATCACAGCCGCGAGTGAGAGAGAGCTGCGGGTCCTCGAACGCCCAAACCACACTCTGAGCAGCAGACGCACAACATCTCACTCACTATAGACAGCTGACTGAACACACAACACACACACACAACAGCTGACTAAACACACAACACACACACAACAACATCTCACTCACTTTATACACTCTCACAACTTACACTATATACAGCTGACTGAACACACAACACACACAACTCTTCCCGCTGGAGAAATCCTTCTGTATTTATGTGTGCGACTGACCCAGATACATCACACACACACACACACACACACACACACACACACACACACACAGCCATGTCAGTGTTTCTGTGAGTGTGTGGCCCGTCGTCTGGAACTGCACACACACACGTCAGCCCGTCTGAGACTCATCTTGACAGATGAAGAACGTGAACAACCAGAGCGGACTGAACCTGGAATAATCTGATCAATATGAAAAAAATGATTATAATAAATGCATCATGTGTGTGTTTATGAAGTTTATGAAGCTGCTTCTCGTCAGTGCAGACTCTCGTCAGTTTACATCCGTCATCAAGCAAACATGACAATTAAACTCACTGTAACTAAAGTGACTATATTGCAATCGTTTTTTGTTCAACAGACAAAAATGTTTGTTCAAAATACATTTAATGCACACATAAACGAACATGTGACTTATTGCAGCATTGAGGGTTCGTTTTATTCTCCCGAACCGGTGCACATGACGGCTCATGACCAGAGATACTGTCACGGGTGCATTTCTAAGAGACGAAACGTAATATTATTAATATTGCACTGCAAACGGAGATGAAGAAACGCGTCATCAAAGCCGGAAACACAAACCTGCTCTTGAGGAATAGTTTCAGTCCACAGTGAACAGTCTGACTTCTACACGTTTAACTTACAAGCAACAATCTGCCTTTAAACTTAGACTTATGGTGATCATTTGTTTATAAAAGTAAACCTGAAGCGCTCCTGACACACACACACACACACACACACACACAGGCCTCTCCTCCTCGAGAGACGCGCCGTGGCATGCTCCACTTCAGCTACTGTTGATATGAGCAGCGCACACACACACACACACACACACACGAGAGGTCATATACAGCAGAAATAATCCTGCCTGGGTCTCGCTTTAACAGCAGGGTTCGTACAGACGCTTCAGATGAAAGTCTTTCCAGCACTACAATCTGAGATCTCACTAATCAGACAATATCTTTATTATCTTTCAAACTCTAAAAAAGGTAAATAGATGAACTAAAATAATACAAAATGGCACAAATAAAGTACAGCGGATGCAGTGGATGCGGTAACGTAATCACTGAGAGGACACTATGATGGAGATATCGCTTCCCTTATTCATATTCCCCGTATGAATATATGATTGAGCTGAAGAATAAGAGCGGTGTCATATACTTGATATGAGGAATACCTCTCATGGGAAATGGCTCTATATCTATCAGACGGTGATTTGCATTAAAAGATTGCTTTATCGATTAAATTAATACCAATTTCACATATAATGTCTTTCAATAATTCAAGCACTTTTCAAATACCTTTTCATAAACATGTCTGTTTCACAGGATTCTCCAGGACTGAGAGTCAAAGAGTCAAACTCAAGCACTTCAAGCCCTGCTCACTCTCCTTCATTACCCATAACCCATCAGTCCTCGCCGTCGACCTCATGCAGGACCACAGAAGCAGAGCCAACACAACACACACACACACACACACACATGATCCCACGTGATCACACACACCGAGGAGATCCGTGTTCGACACACTGAACCATCATACATCAGGATGATGTCATCATAACCCACTGGCCAACAATGAGTCTCAGTATCGAGTGTGTGTGTGTGTGTCCATTCAGACACGGCGTGAGTGTTGTGTCAGTGTGTGTTCCTCCAGTGTCACATTACACAGATAATGAGATTACACGTGTGTAAAGTGGATTATAGAGTTCTTACAGCCAGGGGTCAGCCCGCTGCAACACACACACACACACACACACACACACACACACACACACACACACTCACACACTCACACACACGCTTTACAGAGGACAGCAGAAACACCATGAGATGTGTGTGTGTGTGTGTGTGTGTCAGGCCTGGATCAATCACACACACATCACACACACACACACACAGACAGCCAGACAGGGTTTACTCGAGCTACGGCCCAGGAAGTGTGTGAGACATGTGACATCATCAAACGCAGCCCTCCTGAGCCTTTTCAACGATAGGAGATGCTCGCATCGTATCAGACGCAGAGGTCAGAGGTCACAGCAAACACAGGACAACTCTTCAGAAGACTAATGACGACAGCGCTGTGTGTGTGACGGGAGAGTCCGAGTCATGCGGGAAACAGCGGAGGACAAAACACCGGGACACACAGACAGATAAACACAAGCACAGAGCGACACACACACACACACACACACACACTTCTCATTCACACCAAACACTGACCCTGATGAGGTCTACCTGTCTGGAGTTGGACTAATGTAAGTTATGAGTTATGAGGCCATAACAACTGGCCACAGCTGCAGGACTTCCTCCACATCACTTCCTGTCCACACAGGAAACCAGCGTTCCCGCTCTATACGGATTCTCCATCCCCGAGGCCTTGATCTCAGATCCTGCATCAGAAACTCCACGCAAACCCATTCCTGCGTCTCCGTCACAACACTTCCACACACACACACACACACACACACACACACTCAGGAGCGGCGGCCAATGACAGATCAGGATCCTGAGGTCAAAGGTCAAGTGCTAACATGGGATAAAACAGGAAGAGGCTGCTCGTGGCCCGGACAGGAACATGTTTATGAGGCTCTCCGAGCAGAGACGAGGGATCTCAGCGTGAGCTACTGTACACACAGCCAACGCATCATCATCATCATCACCATCATCATCATCATCATCACCTAACCGTACTGTACACAGCCAACGCATCATCATCATCATCATCATCACCTAACCATACTGTACACAGCCAACGCATCATCATCATCATCATCACCTAACCGTACTGTACACAGCCAACGCATCATCATCATCATCATCATCATCACCTAACCGTACTGTACACAGGGCGACCGCATCATCATCATCATCATCATCATCACCTAACCGTACTGTACACAGGGCGACCGCATCATCACACCAGCACAAACGCTGCAGGACGAGAATACAGTAATTACAGTAATTCAGTTCCAATATAAGTGAAGTGAACTGTGGGAAAGGAGCTGATGTTGGCGAGTGCGAGTCGGTCAGCCGCTCTTCTCCAGCGTTCTCCAGACATCTCAAAACAGTGTGTTTCCTGATTACTGACATCCTCCTTAGTGCCCCAAACATTCCTTTAACAGTCCCTTTAAATGCCATTGAGTCACACACACACACACACACACACACACTCAGTCTGGTTCGCTATCTTTGTGGGGGCACTCCATAGACGCAATGGTTTTTATACTATACAAACTGTACTGTCTGCTTACACACACACACACACCACTCTCCCCTGGCCGACTGATGTCAGCACACGAACACGAGAGCGATGGCGGAGCTGGGAATAAAGGAACAGTACAGATGTAGATCTGCTCGAGTTGAACAGGAGAGTGTGTGTGAGATCTCCATCTGTCGAGACGAACTCCCGAGAACACCAGCGGCGGTCCATCGTGAAAATAATCACGTTTATTGGCGGAGCGTCGCTACTGAGAGCGGATCATCCGTGTCGGGGTCACAGGTCGTGTAAATCTGCCCTGAAGTGTAGAGATCTACAACTCTAATCTGTGTTGTGTGAGCAAACAGGAGTGTGTGTGTGTGTTGGGATTGAGCCGTTGCGTGAGAAGAGTGTGTGGGGGGGCAGCCGTAGCGCGGATATGAAATATGGGTTACATCAAACACACACACACACACGGATGGTGACAGAAGCGGGGGAGGGAGGGATGGTCTTATGAGGTCACATGACCTCTGACAACACAATCCGTAGACTAGTGTTTATATTTATATTTAAATCAGTTCAGGATACCGGCGTGAGGACTGGAGTTTCCCCAAAGCAATTCAAGGACATGTGAAACGGTTTATAAAAAATGTAGATTTTAATAAGACAAAACATTTCAATCCTTAAAGGTTATTAAATGATGTAAGTGTTGAAATGTGTAGAAGTGACTGTTGTTAAAGGGACACTCCACACATTTATTAGAAATCCAGTCCCACTATTGAACGGTCGGTCCACACTCTCTCCTTTTCCCCAGAGACGAGAGGAATCCGCTATTTACCTTCTTCTCTTCCTCCTACAATGATGAAGGCTAATCGTCCTTGCTGCCAAAGTCCTTTTAGGCGAGTCGTGCCACTCGGCCGCCATCTTGGCAACGCCTGCGGGCCGCTGTTTCGGACTGACAAGACCAGGCTCTATCTAGAGAGTCAGAACTGCACTTCACCGGGACATAAACACTGCATGTATAGACACAGCAGTAAAATATAATAAAAATTGCTGAAATAGTTTGATGACTTTGCCCCAAAATAAGGTTTAAAACGCCGTTTTCTCTCACTTTCTTTGCTCTCTGTCGCGCTCTCGCTCGCTCGCTCTAGATTCGGGAGATTTGAACTCGTTTGCGGGATCAGGGAGCCGTTACCAATCTGCGGGAGACTCCCGGATCGTCTGATAGCGAGGAGATTAATGAAGATCCCCAAGACAAAACGCTGCACTTCACGTGTAAAATTACGCGTCAGAGTGAGAGTGGCGATCGTCTGAAGCCGTATCGAATCACACCATTGGCTGATGAACGCCTTGACGCTCTTACGTCGTCATACTCATATTATATTAGCGCGCATTATCTGATTTCATTGTGCGAAACCATTTCCAGAGTGGAGCTCAACTAGCTAGTCTACAGTGATGGGCGGAGCAGTGGGAGGGGCCTGCGGAGCTGAGCACTGCAATGCACCGTGGGGATTGTTGTCTACAATCCACAAGCACTAAAAAGTCATTTTCTGCCTTTTATCGGCCAAGAAGGACCCAAACTAGAAATTTATGACACTATTGTACTACATATATGACCCACTTTCAATACACATTCATGTCTGCACCGGTTGAGTTACCCTTTAACTCTAATCCGGCATACGGCACCAGAGAAGCGCTCGTGGCAGGAGAAATATCACGATCACACAATTTGATTGTGACTGTAAAAAAAAACAAAATGCAATAAACAAATACTGTATGAGACGTTTAATATCTCAGCTCCTGGTGAAGATCTCTCACACACACACACACACACGCTTATGTAAATGATAAATGCGTCAGGCTCCTTTTCTCCTGTAAGTAGAGGCGTATTAGAGTAAAGCAGATCTGGAGCCCGAGAGACGCTGCAGTCGGACTGCACATATTACACAGATAACAGGACAACCGGCGCTAGGCCATCTGGGAAATATCGCCTGAGCGCTGAGTTTAACAGTTTATTAACACACGACAGAGTTTAGTCAATAAAACAGGTCAAAACCATCATAAAAATCAAGTCAGGGATAAATTTCATGTGTAAAGACACTATTGGTACAGTGAAAAACAATATTATGTGTCAAATTTAGGACTAAAGATTTTTCTAGTCGACTGGTTATCATCCGTTTAAGCGAATAGTTGACAAATTGCACATTTATGATACTAATTTCACTAAATATAGACTGGGGGAGGGGTATATGTAATATATTCATTAAATATGTAATATACATTGCTCTACATTACAGAGAGTCAGAATATAGAGCCTTTAAAATATGAATACGCACTCAAGCATAAGACTTAAGACAGGAAAAGTAATGATTATAATGACTTACAGGACATTTGAATAATTGATTGGTAAATGAGTGTTTTCTGAGTCAGCGTCGGCTGCAAAGATGAAGATGAAGAGTGGACTCTATCCAGAGAGTTGGGTATCGTTTGAATTTGAACGATTCTCGATTCCGATTCTTTTAAGAAGCAGGGTCAAAAAAGTTTAGCTAACCTTGCTAACCAACGGTCTTTCTGAAGGAAATACTCCTTTTGTCACAAATTTTGCATTTTGCCAAGATTTCGTTATTTTTAGAAAAGTGAAGCCACACTTTGGACCGCCGACGTAAGCTACTCATGTTCGACTCGCGCGGTTATGCCAACACTTCCGGTAGACGCTTCTTCGTTTCTTCTTCCGCTCGGCGGACTGTGAATATCGAAACTAGGAATCGAAATTTTAACTTTTGAACGATTCCGGGAAAAATGAAAAGTTAGTCCCGGTTCCAATCGATACTCGATTCTCGATACCCAACCCTACCAGAGAGAGACACGTTTCACTCAGATTATGTTATCTGACTATATTTGTTTTCACATCTGAATTGATTAATTTAAAAGCAGACATTTCAAGCTTTGATACACATAAGGAATATGGCTTTCAGAAAAGCATAAACTAAAGTATGAGCTTCGGTTCATTTCTGTGCGCTTCATCAGAGCCGTTCACGGAGACGAGACGCTCGTCTAGTTGGGTTTCTTTATTTTAAGACACAGACCCTTTATGAGGCATCACTCTTATCTGTGTGACCAACAATCATTTTTACCGCACAAACACTGGGTCATGTGACTAACAACAGCACACAACTAACCAATAACTACACTCAAAAAAATTAACTAGGAAGGTTGTGCACTTTACGTAATATATTTATATTTAGTTGACCTACAATAGTTGTGTTTTTTGACTTGAAATGTTTTTTCCTATTAAGGTCTATGTAATTATGTCTTAATTTAACAGTACAAAATCCTAACACGTTGTCTAAACACAACAACCCATTTATGTTAAGTAAAAAATTCTTACATCCATTTTGCCTGAACTTAATGTGATTGTGTTCAATCTGCTTAAATATACTGTATATGTACAATTGAAGTTTCCTTTATCCATTTGTGTTGGATCACATGACTGATTTGTGTTGCATGAACTGAAACTGGGCGGTGCTTTTAAAATGAAATTACAGTGGAGAATTACTCATTGTGGAGAAGAGTTGAGCATTTTGTTTGTCTGTCGACTGATTTAATTATTTTCCATTGCATTGATTGAAGGAGCATGTAAATCTTAGCATTTAAGATGCTAATATGTGCTACTGCAACCAAATAGCTAATTATGGTCTAATTTAATTATGTATCACTGAAATAAATGAAATATAAATGGATGAATGAATATAAAATAATACCTGAATCATTCCAGCCAGGAAGCATTTAAAAAAAACGTTGAGACTACTTAAATTGGGTCACTTAAAATTACTTAATTTCAAGATGTTGAAGTTATACGAACAAATTATGTTTGTTTAACGTAATCCAGTTATGTGGAACCTCTTGAATAAAAAAAAAACAAGTAAAGCCAACATAACATTCTTTTGAGTGTAATAATTAACCAACTAATTCGAATGTGTTGGACTGACTCTTCTCTCTGACTAGCGTTAGTGGGCAGGCCTGGTAAAACTCTTCATTTCTATTACATTATTTATTTCCATTCACTATATTTCTGTACTGTTATTTAGTTAAATCTATTTAATTTTTTCCCCCTCTAATCTTCTCCAGAGAGCAAACACAGTGTGAAAACCCCTGAAATATAAAACTAGAGCAACTCAAAACTCAGAGAAAGAGGAATCTGATCATGCACCAAACACACACACACACACACACACACACCTTAATAAACACTCATGCTTTTAAAGGAGGACCGTCACTGTTGAAAGCAATAACGAATATAAACCTAAGATGTTGTGATGGCACACAAACAAACACCGGCAAACTACCAGAAACAACCGAGCTTATGAAAAAGATGAATGTGTCTCGCTTTACTTCTCCTTTCTAGATGGGGTGATGTGATGTTATGATCTTATGATGTGATGTTATGATGCTATGTTGTGATATGATGTTATGATGAGATGTTAATGTCATCTTATGTTAAGTTATGCTATGATATGATGTGATGATATGCTCATTTCCACAAACACTGATCATCTGTGGTCATAAACCAATTAATGATAAAGCTATAAATGATGAATTCAGATATCAACATCACAGCTCAACTTTTTCTGAAAACACACTTAAATGCATTATTACAGAACCCACATAAGAAAAGAATCATGCTTTTGTAAATCATAAAAAAAAAATCGAATTTACACATAAACTGTCATTTATGACACATTTATTAAAAAGATTACATTTAAAACATACTTGTTATAAAGTTGAAATTCACATTAAAAGTCAAAATAATACAGACAGAAGGTCATAATTTCACTTTTTAATCTCGTAATTTCGAATAATTTAATAGCTTAATTTTTTAGTAACAATTTTAAGGTGACGTAGTTACACGTTACACATGTAGTAATAACAGGAAATTATGCATAATTACAAGTAACTAACCCTAAACCCTTAACCCGAACTAACTAGAGTACATGTAGTTAAATATTACTCGGCAGTTGTTTGTGTAATTACACTGTAACAATGACAACTTAAAATAAAGTGTAACCTATTTGTTTTTACATTTTAAAATGATATCATCTTATTATTATGATATACCAAGTCATGATGACATACCAAGTCATATTAAGATGATTTTGGTTTTGAATTATTTACCACCAAAGCATGATTTGGGCTTCCATACACTCCAGACTCAGTTCAGTAAAGCTTGATGCTTCACCTGCTGTGTGTGTGTGTGTGTGTGTGTGTCCAGGTAAAGCGATGTTACCTTTGAAATACATGATGAAGAAGGCTCGCAGACTCCCGTCGGGTCTCCGTGTCCGGCGTGTTGTTGTTCTGGAGCTGCTCTCGGTGTCGGTCCCCGGTGATCCGTCCATGTTTCCGGGACGCGCAGGTGCCGCTGCGCAGGTCAGACGCGTTCACAAAGTGCGCAGAAATGACGGTTATTCTCCTTCCCCTCAAACTGAGCTGAAACTGACGCGCGCTATGAGCTCGACTAGAGGAGTCCGGGGAAGGATCGCGGTATTCCGGGGGAGTCTCGGTGCGAGTCCCGGTGTCCGCCTGTAGTCCGTGAGAAACTGCGGGTCACTTTTCTCGGTCCCGGGTTCTCTCTCTCTCTCTCGCTCTCTCTCTCTCTCGCTCTCTCCAGCTTCCGGTTTCTGCTCTCTCGCTCGTGTGCGGTAACGGGTCCAATGCTGCATCCCGCTGGCAGCACCGGGAAACAACCACACACTGAACTGATTAAGATGTATCTCTAACAACTGTTTGAATGTAAGCTTGATGGTGTCCAAAAACATATCTGTAAAAGCTCGTAAACATAACCCAAGTTCACCTGAACGCGCAGGCAATAAAATATATAATTTAAAGTTTTTGTCCGAACCAGAAACGGCTGGAAAAAACATTAAAACTATGATAATTTTTAAGGGACTGTTTTATGCGTTATTTACTTATAAAATAATATACTGTAGGAGTTTGAATATCATTTTTCGTGTCCTTTATAGCTGATAATTCACCTCATCTTGAGAATATATGAAACGAAATAAGAGCGGTCAAACTGAGACCAACGATCGTTTCCAGGAGCGTCAACTCTCACGCGACACACACACCGGGAAAAAAATCGCGAAGCGAGGACACATACACCGACAGACAGGACAGAGACAGTTATATTATAATAAATCTTAGATCACAGATTCTGTCAATTCTATTACGAATTTCAAACAATAAATGCCGGTTTGGCGCTTGTAAATGTGACGTGACAGATCGCCTCGTGAACTCATCTAGCAAACACTCTTAGTCTTTTCTAACCAACTGGTGTTATATTATGGGCATTAAATGGCTTTCCTGAGGTAAATGTTATAATTCTCCTGCTGTATTTGACCTCTTTACACTGATTGATTGATTGATATGTGGGGTATATATATTTCGGTAAGTTGTGCTAGTATAATTAACGCCCATCTTGTGTTCCTAATATTTATCGAGTCTCAAATCACAACACTTGAATTGAAATCGTGAAATGTGTCAAGCAATAATTAAAAAAAAGCTTACCGATTGCAGCACAGCCTAAACATTGGAACATTTTGGTCACTAAACCAATTAAAAATCTGTATAGTTACTAAATGTTTATCCAATCACAATACATTTATTGTGATGCGAGATATATAGGCTATATTTAGTACATCCCCCAATCCATTTTTTGAATGATGGCGGCAGCGCTATGGAATTAATATTGAGCCAATAAAAATGAACGTAACTTTTCAAGAAACGAATGAAAATATAATTTGAAACTGAATAAAATATCTTTGAAACTGAAAAAGAATGAACCGCAAGCAATTTTTTTGACTTTGTTTTTAACACACTACATGTTTTGCTAACTATTCCTCATATTTCGTTTACTGATCTACACTTACAAATGCGCTTCCAGAGTTTTCATTTACGTTTCTGAAGTTTTCGTTTACACTCCCTGAGTTTGCGTTCGCTGTTCTGACACAAATCTCTCGTGGGGGCGGGGCTAGTAGCAGTGTATTCTCATTGGCTACTGAGCTTTTGATTGACAGCTTCTTGACCTGGAAGTGAAGACGTCAGAGTTGTGTTTACACGTGTGGATGTGAGCGTCTGTAAGCGCAGCTTTCTATTTCATTTTAGTGATATTAAGTTACGTTTGTTTTTTAATTTTATCTGTATTTACCTTCTGCTGCGATTACTTTGTCAACAGAAGCTTTTAGGTTCACAAGAGATCAGTCTATTCAGGTGTAATTGTACATCAAAGTAGGCCCACTGTATATGACTACTTAAAATATTTTGTCCAATGTTTTAGGAGAATATTTGTTTATTCTTGATGATTCGTTTGCATGTTAGGCAGGTTGTGCTATTACAATATAAAGAGAATAGCCTACTAGTATACGTGTGTGATATATTCAGCAGTCAAGAAAGTTTCACTTCAACCAGGTAATCAAGGTTGGCAACCATGGCCATCAAATTTCTCATTGTTACCATATGCATTTACACCATCAAATGATCATGTATGATCACTTAAATAAGAGGAATTTAAACTATATGAAAATTACAATCGTGGGTTGCTGTCAGATGATACAGACCTCAAAGGGCATTTCATTACATATTTCACACAAAGAATATTTTTGTTGGTATTTTTTTAATCATGCTGATCATTTTATTTATTTCATTTTGTTAATATTATTTTCTCACATTTAAAATGGTAAATATATTTGAACAATCATCAACAGGTTCAATTATGACTTATAAAATCAGTTAAATGAATTTAAATAAAAAATTTAAATAAATGTATTCATTCTTTATTGTCACTACAGCATATACACAAGTATCAAAGTGAAAGTCTTGGATGCAGTTATGACAGGAAAGACCAGAATCCACAAAACATTAACTGCATACTATACATGTAATGCACAGTATTCTCATAATATAGATAATAAAATGTATAATCACAAAGATTTTTAATGAAATAATACATCTCTGTGAATCCACATAACACAAGTGGATTGTACCAATGTATGGCAGTTGGTCGGAAGTTACTTTTAATAGTTAAAACAGTTTACATTATTAGTATTTTCTTATCCTATTGTTTCACTTCAGAAGGTATTGATTCATCCACTGAGGTCACATGGACATCACGGTCACTGTGTGTGGTTTTTAAAGCATCTTTAGGGCTTGCAGAGATGGATTACTTTCCTTAAAATCTTAATTCGTATTTATCTGTAGAAAGAAAGTAAAATGCATCTGGGACAGCATGAGGGTGAGTAAAATAAGTGAGAATTTTATTTTTGGATGAACTATTCCATTCATATGCTGTTGATATGCTAATCCATGATCAGCAGAGACTAATAAGAATAAACTGCAACCTCTTGTGTACTGTGATTGTTTTAATCTAGAGCTCCAAAGAAATTAAAATATTTGCTATTTTATCATATTAAAATAAAATACAACAGGTGTCTGAAGATAAGGATCCCAGTCATTCAAAGGTGATATGTCTGAACAAAGTAACATTATTGTCTGGTGGAGACAGCTGATCTCTGGTATTATCACTCCATCTTCTGTGTCAGCATCAGAATTTTGTTTGTGGAAAAGTTGCTCAAATCCCTGGAAAATGAGAAAGGAAATATATTATAATCTAACAATACAAACTGCTTTGAACTCCCACATGCAGTAACCATTTGCAGACTTAAAATAATTATTTCAAACAAATTATATAAATGTTTTAAGGGATTTTACAGTACTAAATGTTTACCTGACTCACACACCATTTATCATCTGTAATACTATTGTGTAACCAGTAGATGGCTCTATAGCCCAATAAACATTTATCCATGGCTGTGTAGCGTCTACTCCCATAATTACTTCATAATTACTTGCATGTATTAGGTTTTGAATTTGGATATATATATATATATATATATATAATATATATATATATATATATATATATATATAAATTATTAAAGACTATTAAAAATTCAACATTTTTCTCCAAAATGTTGGTTTTTTTTAACATAATTATTACTCAAATATGGATACAGAAAAAGCATTTTATTGCCTTTTGCAGAATAAATATTGCGCCCAGGGTTATACTTCAAAACAAATGAGTGTTTACATATTATGAATGGAGACGTGGAAAATGGTCAAGTACTCTCTCTCTTCTTTTAAAAACTCTGCATCACAAATTAATCAGCAATTGGCTTTACATTGCCAAAGTTGAATCGGGCAGTGATTGACAGCGCTCTGGTCCAAAGGCATTGGTCATTGTCTGATACAGTACATTTTGTACTGTAGGCTACAGTACAGATACTGTACAGTACTCTAGCACAATGTTGTTTGGGGTGGCAGAGGGGAAATATGATCTAATTGAAGCAAATATGATCTAATCGAAGACTGTAACCGTATGTAACGTTAGATAAACAAGACATGTAATGATTGGGCTAACAACTTACCAATTAAATCAAGACAACACTGCTGTATAATGTTATGGGCTCTCACTGAACTCTAATATGCCTCTCCACCTGAAAAAGCAAGAACTGTATTATAATTAGTATTAGTTTAGTATTAATTAATAAAAAAAATAAAAACAATCAGACTTACCACGAGTAGCCTATGCTATCCAGTATTCTGATATCGACGATGACAAATTATATCATTTCTCTGTACTACTCCTTCTATAAGAAATCATATCAACAATATAGTGTAGCAGTAAATAAATATAGAAATAAACTTAATATCACCTAAATGAAATAGAAAGCTGCGCTTACAGACGCTCACATCCAAACGTGTAAACACAACACTCACTGACGTCTTCACTTCCAGGTCAAGAAGCTGTCAATCAAAAGCTCAGTAGCCAATGAGAATACACTGCTACTAGCCCCGCCCCCACGAGAGATTTGTGTCAGAACAGCGAACGCAAACTCAGGGAGTGTAAACGAAAACTTCAGAAACGTAAATGAAAACTCTGGAAGCGCATTTGTAAGTGTAGATCAGTAAACGAAATATGAGGAATAGTTAGCAAAACATGTAGTGTGTTAAAAACAAAGTCAAAAAAATTGCTTGCGGTTCATTCTTTTTCAGTTTCAAAGATATTTTATTCAGTTTCAAATTATATTTTCTATATTTTCATTCGTTTCTTGAAAAGTTACGTTCATTTTTATTGGCTCAAAATTAATTCGATACAGCGCGCGCTTTTTTTTTTTTTTTGTAGCGCAAAGGACCTGTTTAGGCGGGAAACGGGCGCGCGCACTGCATTCCACTTAAAAATAAGAATAACTAGTGCAAAATAATTTTTTTGTGTGTGGCGGAGGGGCTTAATTTTCTTGTCCTTCTTTCTTCTTTTTCTTGGCCTGTAGCGGGCCCACGAGGGCGAGGCAGGGGGTGGTCTCGTTCTAAAGGTCTCGGTCCATTCTCCATTCGTTAAAAATTCATCGAAACGTTGATTTTCCCCCGCGATATTTGCGATTTTCTCCCGAGCTCGTGGCGATAGCGCGACCGACGGGTTTCGGCTAATATCTCCGCGAATACTCCACCAAAAATGACGAAACGCATATGGTTTTGTTCAGTTCTGCGAGACGGTTCGAATGAGCCCAGTTTAGTTTTCGCCGAGATATTTGCGTTTTTCCCTTCCGTAGGGGCTTTGGGGGCCTGTATCTCGGGCCCCCGGGGGCCCACGAGGCCGGCGGTCTCTTTCAAAAGATCTCGTCCCGTTCCACTCGATAAAAATTTGCCTTCGTTGATTTTTGATTTTTCCCCGAGATATTTGCGGTTTTCTCCCGAGCTCGTGGCGCCATTTCAGAGAACGGCCGGCGCCGACGGTTTTCGGCTAATTGAGCTACAGATTTGTCTAATATTGTTTTGATTTACAAAATTAATGACACAAAAAAAATCTGCATTATAGAAATGACCTTCTAGCTGCAATTTTACAATCAGAAATGTTTAAAAGGAAATAAAATAATCTTAGACCGGGTGTAAAAATTGGCACATTTTATTATTGTCTTGAGAACATTATTCCCTTGACCCATGTGGGCATTACAGAAACTACGATTCCAGATAAACCTCCTCAAGGACTAGATCTCAGATCAGACACAAATATCAGAAATATAATCTCAAAGAACATAATTTCTCATCCTCAAGCGGACGGCAGCTTTGGTCGACATTTTCAACAACAAAAAAAGTGGTTGGCACAGAGATACATATATCACTATATCATCATCATCATCAGATGATCATATCAAAGTAACAATGGCATTCTCTCCCAGAATCCTCTTCCTCACCTGAGATTTGTTTAGCAGTAAAACACCAATATAAAATCAGCAGGATCCTCAGTGTTTTTCTGTTGCTCTTTATAAAATACATTTACAAACTGAAAGGATCATCCATATTGTAACCCAAAAAATATTGTAACCCATAAACATTCATAAGTCAGCATGAGGTCCTGATGATCATCAGTGTGATTGGGACTCTTCAGGCACTTGACTGACAACATTAGTACAGCAACCTGAACCAGTTTAAATACATATATATAATATTCATGCAATAACCCACTTCCTGAAATATAGAAAACCCTGACACCAACTGTGCTTACAGTGAGGAGTTATGACCTGGAGGAAGTGATGCGTCGCGTAAAGCATCTGGAAATATAAACAGCAGAGCATGGTTCACAATGACATCATCACTGTTGTGTGCAGTCTCGATCCACACAGATAATTAGCTTCTATAACCTCACATCTCTGCTGCACATTATACACATATCAACTGATTATTCATGATATTGACCTTTCTGAGACGCAGCGTCACGTGTGTGTGTGTCCCCTGAGAACAGACGGCATTTAAACATCCCCCGCACAGACTGAAGCAGAGCTGATTATTATATGATCTTCATTATTTCATCACTGCTAATTCTCTTACATTCAGTTTTCTTAATAAGTTTGGAGATCCCCATGAACCCGTTAAAGGCAGTTCGGGTCTCTGCTCCTGTCAGCAGATCGTGACCCTCCGTGTAAACAACACAACTCTACTGTAACTCTACTGTAACTCTAGTCTAACTCTACTGTAACTGTAGTGTAACTCTACTGTAACTCTACTGTAACTCTACTGTAACTGTAGTGTTGAGCAGTTCCTGGATCAGTAGGGGTCACGAACCGAAGCAGCATCAGTTCCCCTCCAGCAGAAGGGTTTATGGCTTTACATGAGAAAGAGAGAGTGTGTGTGTGTGTGTGTGTGTGTGTGTGTGTGTGTGTGTGTGTGTGTGTGTAGCACAGTGTTTGGTCGAGCACAGGGTTAGCTGCTGTTGTACAGATCCACATCACTGGAGCTCAAACCGCGGCTGTCTCTCAGTCGTCTGCCGCCCAGAGTCTGATCACACACACACACACACACACACACACACACACAGAGAGATGAAACATTAACCGTCGTCTGACATCAACATCATCTCTATTATATACACAAAGACAACATATTTCTAATACTATGAGTGACATCATCATCAGTGTGGGTGACATCATCACCTGGTAGGCCTCGTCACTCGGCTTGTTCAGGACGTTCAGGGAAGCGGCGCGCTTCATTCTGTGGAGGAGACACACACATCAAACACAC
This sequence comes from Pimephales promelas, assembly GCF_988280905.1. NCBI lineage: Eukaryota > Metazoa > Chordata > Actinopteri > Cypriniformes > Leuciscidae > Pimephales > Pimephales promelas. The sequence continues at coordinate 269,072 of NC_142779.1, read as the reverse complement.
ACACATGAAACACACACACACACCAAACACACACACACCAAACACACACACATCAAACACACACACCAAACACACACACATCAAACACACACAGCAAACACACACACATCAAACACACACACATCAAACACACACACATCAAACACACACACACATCAAACACACACACGGCAAACACACACACATCAAACACACACACAGCAAAACATACTAACAACTCTCGCTGAGCAGAAGACACTCAAAACATTTCAAAAATCATAATTATTCCAAACTTTTGAGCGGAAGTGTAAACGGGCACACACACTCTCACTCACGCACACACACACACACACACACACACACGAAAATCGTTCATCATTCCATCATCACGAGCCAAGTAATTTAATGCTGCGACTGCTATAATGTGTTTAATTACAAACCAGACGAGAACACACTGTTGTATGAGTGTGTGTGTGTGTGTTCATACGTGCTGTTGTGTGTGTGTGTGTGTGTGTTCATACGTGCTGTTGTGTGTGTGTGTTCATACGTGCTGTTGTGTGTGTGTGTGTTCATACGTGCTGTTGTGTGTGTGTGTGTGTTCATACGTGCTGTTGTGTGTGTGTGTTCATACGTGCTGTTGTGTGTGTGTGTGTGTGTGTTCATACGTGCTGTTGTGTGTGTGTGTGTGTTCATACGTGCTGTTGTGTGTGTGTGTGTTCATACGTGCTGTTGTGTGTGTGTGTGTGTGTGTTCATACGTGCTGTTGTGTGTGTGTGTGTGTGTGTGTTCATACGTGCTGTTGTGTGTGTGTGTGTGTGTGTGTTCATACGTGCTGTTGTGTGTGTGTGTTCATACGTGCTGTTGTGTGTGTGTGTTCATACGTGCTGTTGTGTGTGTGTGTGTTCATACGTGCTGTTGTGTGTGTGTGCTGGTCCGCTGCCCTGTAGTTTCTTGACGAGTCTCTCGCTGCTCCTGCGCAGCACGTCTCTGAGCCGGCCCATGGAGCCGCTGCGCTGGAGCACACCGCTGCCGTCCTACACACACACACACACACACTCATTACACTGTACAAGACACACACACACACACACACATTTCTGATGTTCTCATGACGGTGTTATGAAGCCGATACGACACTTGTTGCTCTGAACTGTATTTCCGTTTCCTCAGACCCGTCACGATCAACAGAGTCTCGGCTGAAGGAAATACACACATTTATTATCATCTATCTGCTTTAATATATCGCACAAATGTTCGTATCGGCCGATATATCGCGCATCCCTAGGAAGAAGATCAGTGTGTGTGTGTGTGTGTGTGTGTGTGTTACAGCTTTAATCAGGACTGAAATCACATGAACTCTTCATACACAAATAACACCAAGAGAAATGAAACAGCCGTGAAACTCAAATGTACATTATTAAACGTTCATTATTTATTAAATAACATTCAAAACACTTGATCTCAATATAAAAACAGATCAAATTTTTAAACATACACCGATTATAGAATCATAAGAAAGTTCAGAAATGAAACCTTTATTGAAGATATCAACAAACTTCACAGCAGGAGTAAAGCGTCCATTATTACCACATCTACTCACTAAAGCCGACACACACACACACACACACACACACACACACACACACACACACACACACACACGAGCACAACCACCAATGAGTGAGCAGCTGTCCACGACACACACACACCATCATCGTGTGTGTGTGTGTGTGTGTGTGTGTGTGTGGAAAAAGGCTGTGCAACAAATATCAAAATAAAAGTTTGTGTGTACTGTGTATAATTATTTCATATATATAAATACACACACACACACACACATGAATATTCAGTCACACCAGCATTATACAGACTCCTTCATCATCATCATCATCATCATCAGTTTATTGGCTGTAGTTTGGAGAACGGTGATAATATGAGCAGATCAGTGTTTGATATTTGACTCTCTCTCTCACACACACACACGAGTTATGTTGAATATCTGTCAGCTGTTCAATTGAACTCCACAATTAGAGAATACCAGTTTAGCTCAACCAGTGAGCAAGCAATGCTTCATTTTGTTGAGTGTGTGTGTGTAAAGAGCATTAGCGATTACAGAAAACACACTTCAGCAGAACATCATCAGCTCAAAGTGGACGAGTCATGTCTGCTCCACATCTTTATAATGTCACTGTGTGGAGAATATATGTGTGTATTATGTCTCTCACACACACACACATGCGCTATAGTGTCCTGATCACACACTAGTGGAAACATATCAAACGTTATATCTGCTGTCTGAATAATGTTTGGTTTGACTGTTATGTATATTTTATATAGATAACATATTTTTCTGAAATACTGTATAAACGTCCATGTGTGTGTGTGTGTGTGTGTATTTATATATATGGCATAATTATACACCGCACACACACATATATAATGTAAACAAACTTTTATCTTGGATGTGATTAATCTCTGCACAGCCCTGACGATCCTCGTTAGTGAACATGAGGAGTGTGTGTGTGTGTGTGTGTGTGTCCTCAAACACACTCAACAAACCCGACTCGACCGCTCAGGATCAACACACGGGATCGAGTCGGACCTAAAGACTTCCCTCCGCAAGTGTGTATCAGACATCAGTGTGTCACAGCCGCTACAAACACACACACACACACACACACTCAAGCGTTTCTCATTATTAGTGTGATTAGATATAATATAAATGATTGACAGAACCAGAGTATGGCGTCACACCCCACGGCACGCGCTAATACTGTAAACGTGACTTTGACACACACACACACACACACACACACACACACACACACACACTCGTCGTGTTGTTCAGCTTTGGGTGTGTGTGTGTGTCACACACTCGTCCTCGAGCGACATCACAACATCCTTTATCACATCATAGAAGAGAGCATCAAGAGCAAGACTCCAGGTTTCTGAAACATCAGCAGTGAGTGTTCAACACCAGAGGCGGCCCAACGGCAGAGTGACATCATCATCATCATCATCATCAGAGACGAGAGACGAGGACGATCACGTCACGAGACAGAAGAGAAGAAGAATCAGGAGAGGAATAAAGAGCCGCATCACACACATCACTTCCTGTGTGAGGAGGAAGAGCTGAAGGAAACTCTGGACGGCCTTATGCCTGAGAGAGAGAGAGAGAGAGAGAGAGAGAGAGAGAGAGAGAGACAGAGAGAGAGAGACAGAGAGAGAGAGAGAGAGAGAGAGAGAGAGACAGAGAGAGAGAGAGAGAGACAGAGAGAGAGAGACAGAGAGAGAGAGACAGAGAGAGAGAGACAGAGAGAGAGAGAGAGAGAGATGGCATACAATTAAGAGCTCAGTTCGAACAAACGTGTGGCCTGCCTGTGTGTGTGTGTGTGTGGTGGGCGTGTTGTGTGAGTGAGTGTGTGTTTGTGTTAAGTGACAGTGTGTGTGTGTGTGTGTGTGTGTGAGAGAGAGAGAGAGAGAGAGAGAGAGTGTGTGTGTGTGTGTGTGTGTGTGTGTGTGTGTGAAGTGTTTATATTTACACTGGCTCTCAAAAGTCTGAAACGACTATGGTTTTAAATGTTTCTGAGTGTCTTCTGCTCTCCAAACTCTGTTTAATTGATCATAAATACAGTAAAACAGTGAAATATTATGAACATGATACAGTGCCAGAGTTACATCAACACTTTATTAATCAAGCACACATTAAACTGATCCAAACTGACATTAATAATGCTACAAAAGATTCTGTTTCAGGTAAAGCTGTTCTTTACAACTTTATATTCATTAAAGAAATAAAACGCATCACTGTTTCCACAGAAATATAAAACACTGATAATAATCATAAATGTGTGTTGATCATCAGATCCTCGTATTAGAGATCATGTGACACTGATGATGATAAACTCAGCTTTACTGGATATTCCCACAGATTTACACTGGAGTGATATCTCACTGTTTTACTGTGTTTCAGAGCGATGAGCAGACGACTCTCAGACACATGAACACACTGCTGATGATGTCACTGAGTGTCTCTGGCTGTGATGGAGGACCGGAGAAGGGAAGAGCACAATCCCACAATCCACTGTGTCGGGAACACTGATCACGGTTGCGTTTCCCAGAAGCCTCGTGAGTAGAGCCGAAACCGCTAGCTAGCGACTAGCGACGCTGTTGGGAAAGGCGGCCCCTGATTGGCTGATTGGTTGTCATGGCAACAATTGCAATGACGTTGCAGGTTAGTAACAGGAAGTGATGTTGAGCGCACAGACTCATGCAGGTCTCATGCACACACACACACACACACACACACACGCCGAGCGTCGCGTCAACACTAATGAGTGTGTGAGATCGTCATGAGACACAAACAATCTGAGAATGCAAGATCGATTTATTCTGGGCATGAACATCATCTTCACATCCACAGTCTCACGCGCACGGCCTGAGGAATCACACAGAAACACACACGTCACAACACACACACACACACACACACCTGATGCGTTTCAGTGAAATATCCAACAATCCAGAAACAAAAGACACAACACTGCATGTGACAGTCAGGCTAGCTCAGTGTGTGTGTGTTAGACTCTTCCGCACGTTCCAGCTTGTGTTAAACACACACACACTCACACACACACTCAGAGCGAGTCACGGCAAGTCTGCGTTTGAGGAGCGCTGACGGAGCTTTAGTGGCGTGTTCACAGCTTCATGTCAGTATGATTATGATTATTACATCATTCCACACGCTAGCACTAACACATGAGGCATCACATGCAGGAAATGACATCACACTGCACATCACATGACTGAACCGCACGAGGACACGAGCAGGTCACATGTCATCCCGAAGTCACAACAATAACATAGAGCTTGCTGACCTCGGGTCATGTGACCTAGCTGTGTTCTGGTGAGGATCTGTGTGTTTCAGAGATGCACACACACACACACACACACACACACAAGCATGTTAAATCAGCACAAACATGCCAGGACACACAATCAGCTCCTAGGCCTTGAGAAGAGCAGTCGCTCGACAGGGGCATGACCACACACACACACACACACACACACACACACACACACACACACACACACACACACCCGCACATCAGGAGCTTCACTGGAGACGAGCAACGGCTGAACATATCAAGTCTTGTTTAATGAGAAATGCACCAAAATTAAATGTTTAAAATCCCCTTGTGGAAAACTTGTTTATGTGTGTGTGTGGTGTGTTTAATCCGCTGTAACACACACCGTGTGTAAGTTGATAATTTTAATAATTTAATAATTAAGTATTTCCTCCTTAAAACTGCAGTGAACCAAAGACAGTCTCAAAAACACGCTTTGAAATCGCTGGAGTTTCTGACGTCACAAACCACCTTGTAACCAATCAGATCAACGTGTGATCGCCAAGCGAGTGAGTGGAGGCGGGGCTCATTTGCATATTCATAACTGCGCATACTAAATGAGGCGAGGGTGTCGAGTTACATTCAAGATATTTTAAGGCATGAAGACTTTTATTTTTCAAGGAAAACCTCTTATACGAGTCATTTTGGTGATCAGAGAGGAGTTTGAGCAAGCGGCACCGTCCTCTCTCTCTCTCTCTCTCTCTCTCTACACTGAGCGAGTGAGACTACAGTTCCTCCTCCGGCCACTAGAGGCACTGCAGAAGAGACTCACTCCCATTGACCCGCATGTTAAAGCGCCGACTTTACCGCCGGAGAACACATGATCACAGTCTGGTGCAGGAAGTGCTGTGTCTATATCGCTAATGTCGCCCTTCATCACGGCGGTGAGGGGGTGAATATTTCTGTTTAAATTATATTAAGCCTTAAAGTTGTGCATAATTAAGGGCGTGGCCACTTGAGTGACAGGTGGACTGCCGCTGATGTCACTGCTAGCCGTTTGTCTGCTGTGTGTGTGTTAGCGTCCCGCCCCCTCAGCTCACATGTTCGTTTATCCGGGAGTGACGCTGGCTCCGCCCACTTTGGGCTTCAGAAACACTACAAGTGACGTCAGAAATATGTTATACAGTCTATGGTTTTAAGGGTAAAATGATTGATGTCTTTAAATAAGAACAGATATATGTGAATGGGGTCAGAAACAGTCCAGGGTGAGGGAGATTTCCCCGTTTGAAGCACAAACTCACTTCATTTGAATGCAACACTTGATATCTCCAGCCGTGCTCAGTGGAAACGCCTCTCGATGTGCGGATGTTTGTGACTGGAGGAGGACGCTGATGCCCTGCTGATGTCATCGCCCCTGCCGAGCGCTGCGCTGTGATTGGTCGGTTGGTGGATGTGTACTCACCCCGCTCCACTCCACTGCCATACTCACTTCATCGCCCGCCTCGGAGCCGCTCTCGTACTTCACACTGGACACACACTCTCTGCGGCGCTCACCCTCCTTCAGGAGCTCCGACACACGCGACTGATGCACCGGGTCCAGGCCCTGACACACACACACACACGGTCAACATCAGAACACACAGTGTGTGTGTGTGTGTGTGTGTGTGTGTGTGTGTGCGCACCTGTTTGCGTGACCTCATGGCACACTCCTCCAGGGTCTCGGCCGCATCCATCTTGCCCTGTCTCCGGTAGAGCGCTCCCAGGTTCCTCAGCGTCGTGTTCACCGTCGGACTGCGGGAGGACAGCAGCTCTGCTTAGATGAGCACGATGACACACGCAACGACAACAACTCTGAGACTCCGCTTACTGAAGTAACCCGTCGCCACGGTTACCATGAGCCGCACGATGACATCACTGGCCCGTCCCAATGCCACTCTGCACTGTCGGCCGTGTGGACTTACAGTTTCCTACAGTGTGTGTGTGTGTGTGTACCTGTTGACTCTACAGGCTTTGTACCAGCCTCCGTATTCTCCGTACGGCGTGTTGTCTCTGTGCTTCCCCTGAACAACACACACAGAGTGAGTGACAGCAGACCAACACACACACACACACACACACACACACACAAGTTATATTTCAAACTTGCTCACACACACATACACACTCACCTTGCTCATCTCTCTCTCCTCCGCGTGCATCCAGATGGGCTTGTTTTCAGCTGCAAACACACACACAGGAGACGCAGGTTACCCATGATGCTCTCTGATTACGGTCTCTCACTCACACTCACTGCAGGTCAGCCTGTGTAAAGTGTGTGATGTGTAGTGCTCATGGTTACTGTGCTGTTCTTGCAAGGATCCGTCAGTGTGTGCGTGTGTGTGTGTGTCTCACCGTCCACCGATCCGAACTCCTTCTCGTGAGCGCGGGTCAGAATCTCTTTATACAGAACCTCGGCTTCTTTATATTTGCCCTGTTTGAGGAAGCAGGACGCCTGCGGAGAGACCAGGAGCATCACTGTGAGACGAGTGTGTGTGTGTGTGTGTGTGTGTGAGAGTAGCAAAACTCGAGGATGTAGATGTGACTTTGAGAACTTGTACAGTAAATATTCACACTGCTAAACTCTACACACTCAACGGCAATGTGAAAAACTGCAAAATAACAATCCGATGTGGAGACACTCGCAGTGGACACACACACACACACACACACACACACACCTGTCTTCTGGAAGTGCGAGAGTGGATTTCAGCGAACAAGAACTTGTTTACTGTACAAGTTCTCCAGGTCACATCTACATGCTGTCGAGATCTGCAACTCTTGAACCCTCAAAGATGGCCGACGCCGGCTCACATGGGCACAATGAGGAAAATGCAAATATGGAGTGTGTGTTTGATAGCGTCTGGCGTTATAAACGCAGCAGAACAGCAGTTGGACACACACTCACCAGGTTGTTCTTGGTCTTGGCCACGTTGGGGTCGTCGGGCCCGAGCCGGCACTCGTAGATCTCCAGAGCCCGGCAGTAATAATACTCCACCTCCTCATACTTGCCCTGGTTCTGACACAGCAGCGCCAGGTTATTCAGCTGCTTCGCCACGTCAGGGTGATCCTTCCCCAACACCTGACACACACACACACATCTTTCAATAATTCAAGCACTTTTCACAAATATGGCTGTTTTCCAGGACTTAAACGTCAAAGGTCAATTTCAAGCACTTCAAGGCCCTTGTACGAGCGCTGCTTTTAATCCCACAGGCCCTGAATATGAAATTCCCCATTATGAGTGATGTGTGTGTGACGCTCACTGACCTTCTCTCGGATCTCCAGCGCTCGTTTACACAGCGGCTCCGCCTCCTTATACTTGCCTCTCTTCCCGTACAGCACAGCCAGATTATTCAGAGTGGCTGCGACCTGGAACACACACACACACACACACAGATCAACACCTGACCCTGAGCAAAACCCTGATGCCCATGTGTTCAGGCTCTCCTAGAACGTGAATGTTGATTATTCTCCTCATATTCTCCACTGTTGCGGCTCCTCTCTTCCCAGTCTGTCAGTAACGCTCTGTTCACTTCCTGTCTCTATGAAGCCACTCCTCCTGAAAAAATGCACTCTGATTGTGCTTTGATTGGTCGGCTGGAGCAGTGTGTTGTGATTGGTCGAGCGCTTTGAGTGTGTTTGGGAAAGCCCCGCCCCTTTCCATAACCGAACTCCACCAGGCCAATCAGATGACTGTAAACTGTAATGTGGACTCGTGCATGTTCTGTACAGCTGCTTTGTGACGGTGTGTGTTGTGAACTATACACTACACTAATAAATGTGAATCGAATATAGAAACTTCCCCGACTCAAACAGCAAAGAGATAACCGCGGCGTATAAGAAGACTTACGGCGGGATGGTCTTTGCCCAGGGTCTTCTCTCGGATGGAGAGCGCGTCGTTCAGCAGGTGCGCCGCCTCTTTATACTTATTCTGATCCCTGAGACACACACACACACACACACAGAGGATGATGTCATCAGACACGGTTCTGACGCGGCTCTGACACGGGTCTCGGCCGGGCCCCTCACCTGTACACCAGCGCCAGGATGTTGAGCATGGTGGCCACGTCGGGGTGGTCGTGTCCCGAGGTTTTCTCCAGGTCCTCCAGAGCCTGTTTGCAGAGCGGCACCGCCACCTCGTAGCGGCCCTGGGACGCGTACTGGATCACCAGGTTGTGGAGGGTCCGGAGCCGCGCCGGGATCTCGTACCCGCCCTGCTGCGCGGCTGCCACTGCGGAGCTGTTGTGCTGGTGCTGACCTGCAGAGGTCAGGGGTCACAGCATTAGAGAGGTCAGGGGTCATAGGCTTACAGAGGTCATGCGTAACAGGCTTACAGAGGTCAGGGGCCACATGATTACAGAGGTCAGGGTTCACGGGCTTACAGAGGTCATGTGTAACAGGCTTACAGAGGTCAGGGGCTTACAGAGGTCATGCGTAACAGGCTTACAGAGGTCAGGGGCCACATGATTACAGAGGTCAGGGTTCACAGGCTTACAGAGGTCATGTGTAACAGGCTTACAGAGGTCAGGGGTCACATGTTTACAGAGGTCAGGGGTCACTGGCTTACAAAGGTCATGTGTAAAAGGCTTACAGAGGTCAGGGGTCACGGGCTTACAGAGGTCATGTCTAACAGGCTTACAGAGGTCAGGGGTCACATGTTTACAGAGGTCAGGGGTCACTGGCTTACAGAGGTCATGTGTAAAAAGGCTTACAGAGGTCAGGGGTCATAGGCTTAGAGGGGTCATAGACATACATACAGAGGTCAGGGGTCACATGATTACAGTGGTCACAGGCTTTCAGAGGTCATGTGTAACGTGCTTACAGAGGTAAGGGGTCACATGATTACAGTGGTCACAGGCTTTCAGAGGTCATGTGTAACGGGCTTACAGAGGTCAGTGGTCACGGGCTTACAGAGGTCATGTGTAAAAAGGCTTACAGAGGTCAGGGGTCATAGGCTTAGAGGGGTCATAGGCATACATACAGAGGTCAGGGGTCACATGATTACAGTGGTCACAGGCTTTCAGAGGTCATGTGTAACGGGCTTACACAGGTCAGGGGTCACATGATTACAGTGGTCACAGGCTTTCAGAGGTCACGTGTAACAGGCTTACAGAGGTCAGGGGGTCACATGATTACAGAGGTCAGGGGTCACGGGCTTACAGAGGTCAGGGGTCACATGTTTACAGAGGTCAGGGGTCACGGGCTTACAGAGGTCAGGGGTCACATGTTTACAGAGGTCAGGGGTCACCGGCTTACAGAGGTCATGTGTAATGAGCGTGGTGTGTGTGAGGGTTGACGTACTGCCTTGAGTGTGTTCCTCCTCGTCGTTGGGGAAGAGGTCGTCCAGAGAGTCCTTGGGCGGCTCGCCGTCCTTCTCCTCCTGCACACACAGCAGTTTACCTTACTGATACTTCAGACTATATTAGGGAATATTAACAAATGCAACTTCGATTTTCAAAAGTAAATGTTGAAGTTGCCAGTAACTTAACAGTTTTTTTAACAGTAACAGTAAAGATTGATAATTATAGTTCAGCATTAAATGCGACACTGGTTGCAGTGATTATTACAGATATATAGTAGCACACTACGGTACTGTACATCTACTGTACATCTACTGTACTCCACATCTACTGTACTCCACATCTACTTTACTGTACAGGAGAGAATCTAGTGAAAGGGCCTTTACATTTGCCCAAAAATATACCTGTTTCTTATTAAAAAACAAGCCAATCGCAGATGTAAAAAAAACATTACGCGCAACTTTTTTAAAAAGTAACTAAGTAACGCATTTAGTTACTTTTTAAGCGAGTAATGCAATATTGTAATACATTAGTTTTCACAGTAACTCCCGGCGCCGCTGGGCATCTCACCGAAGGGGACACGTCCTCGTCGTACTTCTTGAGCTGGTTCATGAACTCCAGGTGCTTCTTCTCCTCCTCCAGCTGGGCCACGCTCTGCTCGCTCTTCTGCAGCTTCTGCTGGGTGTTGGCCAGCTCGTCTCGCAGCCACTGGTTCTCCTGGCAGAGCCGACGCACCTGCGCTCGCAGCTTCTGCTTCTCCGACTCCACCGCCGTCAGGTGGTTCGACAGAGCCATCATCACCTGCACATCAGACAGAACCAGACTCACACCGCTTCACTCTCTGACGGCTGTATGAAGCCGGATTCGGTGCGGATGTGACCGATTAAATCGAATACACTTGATTGTCCCTGATAGGGAACTTTGTTATGGACTCCATAGGCAGCATTTTGCCAAAACCACACATCAAAATAAATAGACTTCACTAATTCATGTTCAAGTCTAATTGATACCGGTACAAAACATAATGTACCTCTGACCCCTGCCCTCACCTGAGCCTCTCCCAGCCCTTGACCCCTGCCCTCACCTGAGCCTCTCCCAGCCCTTGACCCCTGCCCTCACCTGAGCCTCTCCCAGCCCTTGACCCCTGACCTCACCTGAGCCTCTCCCAGCCCTTGACCCCTGACCTCACCTGAGCCTCTCCCAGCCCTTGACCCCTGCCCTCATCTGTTCCTCTCCCAGCCCTTGACCCCTGCCCTCACCTGAGCCTCTCCCAGCCCTTGACCCCTGACCTCATCTGTTCCTCTCCCAGCCCTTGACCCCTGCCCTCACCTGAGCCTCTCCCAGCCCTTGACCCCTGCCCTCATCTGTTCCTCTCCCAGCCCTTGACCCCTGCCCTCACCTGAGCCTCTCCCAGCCCTTGACCCCTGCCCTCACCTGAGCCTCTCCCAGCCCTTGACCCCTGCCCTCATCTGTTCCTCTCCCAGCCCTTGACCCCTGCCCTCACCTGAGCCTCTCCCAGCCCTTGACCCCTGACCTCACCTGAGCCTCTCCCAGCCCTTGACCCCTGCCCTCATCTGTTCCTCTCCCAGCCCTTGACCCCTGCCCTCACCTGAGCCTCTCCCAGCCCTTGACCCCTGACCTCACCTGAGCCTCTCCCAGCCCTTGACCCCTGACCTCACCTGAGCCTCTCCCAGCCCCAGCTCGATCATCTCCACTGACTTGCGCAGCAGGCTGGACTTCTCGTGCACCACGTTGGCCTCCTCGTCCTTCTTCAGGCACTTGATGGTCTCCAGGAGGCTGTGCAGGATTGAGTTGTGCTCGTTCTTCAGCGCCTCCAGGCCCTGGATCACCAGCTTGGTGTTGGAGATGATCTCCTCCTGCGACAGCTTCTCCAGCTTCTCATCTCGAGGGTACAGGATCGCAGACATGATCCGGCAGAGCAGCGGCTGAGGAGGACACAGGCAAACAGAGGCCGTGAGGAAGGTTAGCGGTCGTGAGGATGTTCACAGAATATTAAAGGTGACACATAACGCCCCTTTTGACATGATGTCATATATATCCCTGCTGTCCCCACACCTGCAACACTTCAACTCAAAATCATTTATTATAGCTTGTCAAATTTGCCTCTTTTTGGGTGTAAACAAAAACACATTTTTGTGTGTCTCTTTAAATGCAAATGAGCTTTAGCTCCGCTTGACCGCTTCGGTCAATGATGATCTCGTCCCTCCAAAACAGTTTCAGCCAAAACTGAAAATGAATTTGCATCACTAGCTAGTGTGGATCAGCTAGTGTGGATCAGCTAGTGTGGATCAGCTTGTGTGGATCAGCTAGTGTGGATCAGCTAGTATGGATCAGCTAGTGTAGATCAGCTAGTGTGGATCAGCTAGTGTGGATCAGCTAGTGTAGATCAGCTAGTGTGGATCAGCTTGTGTGGATCAGCTAGTGTGGATCAGCTAGTGTGGATCATCTAGTGTGGATCAGCTAGTGTGGATCAGCTAGTGTGGATCAGCTAGTGTAGATCAGCTAGTATGGATCAGCTAGTATGGATCAGCTAGTGTGGATCATCTAGTGTAGATCAGCTAGTGTGGATCAGCTAGTGTGAATCAGCTAGTGTGGATCAGCTAGTGTGAATCAGCTAGTGTGGATCAGCTAGTATGGATCAGCTAGTATGGATCAGCTAGTGTGAATCAGCTAGTGTGGATCAGCTAGTATGGATCAGCTAGTGTGGATCAGCTAGTGTAGATCAGCTAGTGTGGATCAGCTAGTGTGGATCAGCTAGTGTGGATCAGCTAGTGTGGATCAGCTAGTATGGATCAGCTAGTGTGGATCATCTAGTGTAGATCAGCTAGTGTGGATCAGCTAGTGTGAATCAGCTAGTGTGGATCAGCTAGTATGGATCAGCTAGTGTGGATCAGCTAGTGTAGATCAGCTAGTGTGGATCAGCTAGTGTGGATCAGCTAGTGTGGATCAGCTAGTGTGGATCAGCTAGTGTGGATCAGCTAGTGTGGATCAGCTAGTGTGGATCAGCTAGTGTACAGGTGAGATCAAGCGGCGGACGCGAGCCTCAGTTCACACAGAGAGCCTGTGGCAGTCATTTCCCTAGATAACATCCTCCATGCAGTCCTCCACATCACACACACACACATACACACACACAAAAGAAACACTGACATTGAACTAAACCACAGACGCAAACACACACACACACACAGAACACTGGCTGAGCAGCGCAACCGGTATATAACACACACCGAACACATCATACGTGTGTGTGTGTGTGTGTGTGTGTGTGTTGATCTCACCGTCAGCAGCACCAATGATGAAACAACTCTAGTCTCAGCAACACACACAGGAAACAGAAGAACACACACGACTGAAGCGAGCAACGGCCGACACCCATCAGAACACAGCAGAGAGAGAGAGAGCGCGTGCGTGCGTGTGTGTGTGTGCGCGTGCGTCTACATCGACAAACTCTGTCTACATCGACACTCTCGATCCTCTCATACACACCAGCGCTTTAGACAAGACGTTTATTATTATTATCTCACACACAGATGCAGTGACACACACACACACACACAGATATGAGCTGACGTAACTCTCTCTCTCTCACACACACACACAAACAAACTGATGCAGTGACACAAACTCAGTAAACAAGCACATGGTGAAGAACACACACAAGAACTGGAGCGACGGGTCGGACGAGTATCACACACACACACACACACACACACACACACACTAGAAACAACACACACTGATCTGACCGTAACTTACACACACAATCACTCTCTCACACTGACCTGACCATAACTTACACACACACACACACACACACACACACACACACACACACACACACACACACACACACACACACACTCAGCTGGAGGAGTATGCTTAAAAAAACTAGAAAACAAATTATCAGCCAATCAAAACTACTTAAATAAAACATTTCGCATCTCATGAGGAGAGTCTGCTCATTATTAGCATTGGACTCTTAGCATGACATCATTATTAGCACTGGACTATTAGCATGACATCCTAATTAGCACTGGACTATTAGCATGACATCATTTTTAGCACTGGACTATTAGCATGACATCACAGTTCTGTCAGTTCTGTTCCTGCAGTGGATTATAAAGCAGTCAGAATCATCAAATCTATCAGTCAGTCACACACACATTTATATAATCTGATCATAAATATAAATACACACACTCACTCAATCACTCACTCTCTCTCTCTCTTACACATACATACATACATACAAACTCTCACTCACTCTCTCTCTATCTCACTCTCTCTCTCTCTCCCTCACACACACTCTCACGCACGCACGCACACACACACACCTCAGTAATATACAGTCTGACAGCCCAGACCCGCTTGGACAGCACAGGCGGCAGCTACTGTTCGTCTAGACTCTAGATAGACAGCACACTAGTGTGCATCGAGTGTGTGAGGGTCCTGAATGCAGAACACTACACAATCACTCTCTCGCGCTCTCTCTCTCTCTCTCTCTCTCTCACACACACACACACACACACCTCAGCGGCTGCTTCATCTCTCACACACCGCGAAACGCGCTTCCCGCTTCCTCAATAAACACACACACACACTCATGGGCGCGCTTTAGAGAGAGATGTCTCACACCTGAAATCGTTGCTTTTGTCCGGATTCGTTCAGACCGCTTTAAATCCAAGATGTCCACTGTGGATGTGACACAGCGCATGCGCACTCAGAGGGACGCGTCGTTGGAAATGACGTCACTTCTCAGGCGGGGTTCTCGGGTAGGCGTGGCTTTCTGTTCTCATGTGGGCGTGACTTTCAGCTGGCTCTGCTGACAACAAACCACCTTTCAGCAAATAATACTCAGCGGATTATTATAAGAACGATTAATTATTATAAGAATAATTATTATAATAATTATTTATTACAGGAAAACAATAATTACAATCATCAACAACATAACATACAAATACAAAATACCTATGTGTGTTATGTGTTGTTCTCTCGGTGAACAGCAGGCGGCGGTGGCGCGCGCAGTGCCCGCTGGCGAGAACGCGCAGAAGAAAGAGACTGTGACGCGAGTTATGAGCGACGCCGCGAGCTGAAGGACGGCGACTGTGGATTATTAATATTATTATATTAATGTTTTGAGTGAGTGGATCTATAGTTCGCGGTGAGTGATCGCATGTTCTTCTGTCTGCTAGAGAGAGATTTATTTGTTATGTATATTATTAATTATTAAACAGGGTTTCCAACTCTCACGCTTTTGGCGTAAGAGACACACACGCTCTCAGTAAATCTCACATATGAGAATATGAGATATGATATGAGATCAGAAACTAAAGTCTCCGACACGGATCAGTTCCACACAGCCAGCGCTGTCAGTCTGGATCAGGACACAGGGATTGCAGGGAAACATTGTAGTATAGAGTGCATTGATTGTTAAACGCATTGACTATTTTGTAATTAAAAACATGTTCAATGTTTTAACTTAATAATATTTATGAACTATTTTGAGTAGATCTTTCGTAACTAAATACTGTTTGTACGTTAATTATGGTCCATTAATGACAACTTAAAAAAATATGATTAAAAATCATATTTTTCTAATATTTATTATTATTATTTATATTAAAAGCAGTATAGTATTTAAGGCTAAAATTGAGAAAATTGTTTAAAATGTGGAAAATTAGAGTCATTTTGTGGCCAGAAAAATAATACTTTCCATGTGTAATGCCACGGTTGGCCACTAGGTGTGGCTCTTTCATAAACACACACACATCCAGTCGAGTTGCTCTGAGTATTGCAGATCATAACTCCGGTTTTGCATTTGAATTACATATTTAAACATGATCAAATACTGTATTTTTCACATGATTAAGTTAGAAAAGTTAATAATTAGTTGGCAACCCTGTGTACATGCATGATTGGAAATGCTGTGGCAATCGCAGCGGTAGTGATCATCAGTGATGAATCATCGACAGTTATGGTCCCATCACTGCACTCATCATGTTGGCGTGTAATCTGCGCTGCAGTTATTAACTAGAAAAATTGCATTTCCTGCGGAATATGCGTGTGAATGCTTCAAAAGCTGAACTGAAATGCTTAAAAAAAAAAAATATTGCAGTTCAAACAACAGCAAAACAGAGCAAAAAAGAAAAAAAAGCTTAATTCAAATGCATTTAATAAGCTGAAATGCAAAACAAGATCCAAAAATTGTAGAAAACTACAAGTTTACTTAGAGAGGTAAAGAGAGGTAGAGATGTAGACACAGAGGTAAAGAAATATAGGGGTAGAGAAAGAGACAGAGGTAGAGAAGTAAAGGAGTACAAAAAAGAAAGGTAGAGAAAGACAGGGGGTAGGTAGAAAGAAAGAAAGAAAGAAAGAAAGAAAGAAAGAAAGAAAGAAAGAAAGAAAGAAAGAAAGAAAGAAAGAAAAGAATTAGTTAGAAAGAAAAATGGATTTAAAAGAAAGAAAGAAAGAAAGAAAGAAAGAAAGAAAGGATTAGTGAGAAAGAAAGGATTAGTGAGAGAGAAAGAAAGAAAGGATTAGTTAGTTAGAAAGAAAGAAAGAAAGAAAGAAAGAAAGAAATATGGATTAGAAAGAAAGAAAGAATTAGTTAGAAAGAAAGATGGATTTGAAAGAAAGAAAGAAAGAATTAGTGAGAAAGAAAGGATTAGTTAGTTAGAAAGAAAGATGGATTTGATAGATAGATAGATAGATAGATAGATAGATAGATAGATAGATAGATAGATAGATAGATAGATAGATAGATAGATAGATAGATGGATGGATGGATGGATGGATGGATTGATTATTAGAAAGAAAGAAAGAAAGAAAGAAAGAAAGATGGATTAGGTAGAAAGAAAGAAAGAAAGAAAGAAAGAAAGAAAGAAAGAAAGAAAGAAAGAAAGAAAGAAAGAAAAAAGAAAGAAAGAAAGAAAGAAAGAAAGAAAGAAAGATGAATTAGGTAGAAAGAAAGAAAGAAAGAAAGAAAGAAAGAAAGAAAGAAAGAAAGAAAGAAAGAAAGAAAGAAAGAAAGAAGGATTAGGTAGAAAGGAAGAAAGAAAGATGGATTAGGTAGAAAGAAAGAAAGATAGATAGATAGATAGATAGATAGATAGATAGATAGATAGATAGATAGATAGATAGATAGATAGATAGATAGATAGATAGATAAATAGATAGATTATTCAAAATAAAGAAAGAAAGAAAGAAAGATAAAAAGAAAGAAAGATTAGTTAGAAAGAAATATGGATTTGAAAGAAAGAAAGAAAGAAAGAAAGAAAGGATTAGTAAGAAAGAAATATGAATTTGAAAGAAAGAAAGAAAGAAAGAAAGAAAGAAAGAAAGAAAGAAAGAAAGAAAGAAAGAAAGAAAGAAAGATTAGGTAGAAAGAAAGAAAGAAAGAAAGATAGATAGATAGATAGATAGATAGATAGATAGATAGATAGATAGATAGATAGATAGATAGATAGATAGATAGATAGATTATTAGAAATAAAGAAAAAAGAAAGAAAGAAAGAAAAATAGATAGATACACAGATAGATACATACATAGTCTATACATAGATAGATAGATCATTTGGACACAGAAAGTCAAATAGTTAAGACAGGCAGATGGATAGAAGAGGATAAAAGGAAGAGTAGAAAGGAGAAGAGATTATGAAAGGAGGGTAGAATAGGAGGACAGGAGGAGTAGAGGATTGGAGGAGGAGAAGAGGAGGGAAGAGAGAGGGAGAACAGGAGAAGTAGAGGCATAAATGCAACAAAAACTTGTAGTATCCTTCAGAAAAGAGCTGAGTGACTTTCCACCAATCAGAACACAGGACCAGTTATGTGTGTCTCCCTTTGATCTTTGCTAATCAGCATCACCTGTGCAATCAGCTTTCCTATTTAGACAGAGGCCAAAATTGCTGATACTTGGCCTCGAACAAACCTCAATAGAGACAAAACTATAGGTTGTATTGGCGAAATGACCTGACCGTGAGCGAGACAAGGCCTTTGTGAACGATGTGATGTATTTTTTTTGTGGATAGAGTTAAAAAAAGGGACCACTTTGGCAAGTTAAAAAACTGGTTTGTATTGCTCTGATCACAAAAGTTTGACCTGAATTTATAATTGCTGCCAATGGAGGAATGTCTGTCACTCTTGTCCTTTGGAAGGACACAGTGAAAAAACTATAAGTCCCAGGGATTTACTAAACACATGAGAGGAACCACAACAAAAATACCTACGTTTCAAGTATAATTTTATGCCCAAAGAGTGAAAATTGTGGCCAGGCCAGCGATTTAAAAATTATTTTTTAGCATTAGGTTTCAAGCTGGCTCACTCTAGCACGTGCTCTAGCTCTGAACAGTCTCTCTCATTCACTCCCATTATAATTTCAGAAACGGGTTGAAAAACATCATGAGACTAAAGTAGAGATTGTGAAAAAAGTATAATAGATATCAAAAAGTTGAATACAACTTTAATAGCTTACAAATTTCTCAACATTTTAAAGTTTAAATGACAGAAATAGCTGAAAGTATGCAGAAGTTGTAGGCTTTGAAAGCAGACGGAGCATAAAACAGAATTTGAAGAATTCTCCATTGACTTCCATGTTAAAAAATATGCACAAAAAGTTTAATAATTTAAAAATTATAAAGGTTATAAAAAAGAAAAGTAATAGCACACATGTCCTTGAAAAGCTGCACATTTTGATACTTGAATGGTTTTTGTAGCACAAAGTAGAGAGGAGAAGAAAGCGACCGAAAAACGTACGGAAGAATACGGAATAATAATAATAAGAAAGATTTGGATTTCAAGAGTGTGAATGCTTGAAGCATTCACACTAATTATGACCTGCAGCTATTAATTATGATCTGCGTTCGTGCTTGTTTCTGCGCTGTTCAGATTGAGGATGAGCGTCGGTCTGCTGTCACGCGCACTGAGCGCGCTCTCTGTGTCGCGCGCCGCCTCGTCACCTCAGGTCAGATCTCCATCCTCCTCTCCATCACACATTACCTGTCATCACGTCAGCTGATCACTAATCACGTGCTTCACTTAGATCGCGAGTGTGTCCGCGGCTCTGACCGGAAATCGCGGCTTCATGACGAGCGCATGTGTGTGTCAGAACCGGAGCCTGTGGAAACAGAGAGAGAAGTACACCGTGCGACCGATCGGCATGAAGAAGACCGGGGGACGAGATTACACAGGTCACACACACACACACACACACACACACACACACACAGTCACTCTTTAATACACACACACACACTCTGACGGACGGTGTCTGTGCTGCAGGGAGGATCGTGACTCACGGTATCGGCGGCGGACACAAGCAGCGTTACCGTATGATCGACTTCCAGCGTCTGCGCTACGAGCCGGGCCGCGAGGACCAGCCCATCGTGGAGAAGGTGGTGGAGGTGCGGTACGACCCCTGCAGGTCAGTGTGTGTGTGTGTGTGTGTGTGTGTGTGTGTGTGTGTGTGTGTGTGTGTGTGTGTGAATAATAAAAGGCCCCGGCTGACGCGTGTCCTCGTGCGCACAGATCTGCTGACATCGCGCTGGTCGCCGGCGGCAGCCGCAAGCGCTGGATCATCGCCACGGAGACCATGGAGGCGGGAGACGTGATCCGGTCGTCCAGCGCCATCGGACGCATGGCGGTTCTGGCCAAAGAGGGAGACTCGCACCCGCTCGGGGCTCTGCCCATCGGCACACTCGTCAACAACCTGGAGCTGCGGCCCGGCAGAGGAGCTCAGTACATCCGCGCCGCAGGTCCGACACACACACACACACACACACACACACACGCACACACACACACACACACACACACACACCCAGTCTCACACACACACTGACTGTGACTCTGGTGTGCAGGGACCTGTGGGGTGTTGCTGAGGAAGGTCAACGGCACAGCCATCGTCCAGCTGCCGTCCAAACACCAGATCCAGGTGAGCAGAGACTGGTACGGGTCTCCAGAACCCTGTCGCCGTGAGCTGTGTGTGTGTGTGTGTGTGTGTGTGTATAGGGTCAGTGTTTATCTAGTTTGCTCGTGGTCAGTGTCAGCAGAGTGTGTGTGTGACGTGTGTGTGTGTGTGTGCTGTTGCTCTCAGGTGTTGGAGACGTGTGTGGCCACAGTGGGCCGAGTGTCTAACGTGGACCACAACAAGCGCATCATCGGGAAGGCGGGTCGGAACCGCTGGCTGGGCATCCGGCCCTCGAGCGGCCGCTGGCAGAGGAAGGGCGGCTGGGCCGGGCGCAAGATCAGACGCCTGCCGCCCATCAAGAGCTTCGTCACGCCCGCGCAATAAACTGAGCGTCGCAATAACACACCTGTGTCACGGGTCATGTCTATTCACACACACACACACACACCTGTGTCTCGGGTCATGTCTATTCACACACACACACACACACACACACACACACACCTGTGTCACGTCACGTCTGTTCACACACACACACACACACACGTGTCACGTCACGTCTGTTCACACACACACACACACACACACACCTGTCACGTCTGTTCACACACACACACACACACACATGTGTTTTGGGTCATGTCTGTTCACACACACACACACACACACACACCTGTGTTTTGGGTCATGTCTGTTCACAAACACACACACACACACACACTCCTTGTGTGGTTAAATCTCTTTATTAAACACGCTGTGTGTGTAAGCATGGAAAGCAATGTTATAAACTGAGATGATTGTCCAGAGCAGGCAGTTGTCCGCGTGTGTGAACGAGCTGTTGTGCAGATGAGCGTCTGAAACACTGGCGAGTTCTGGAGAGATCATGTCTCACACACACACACACACACACACACACACACACAATCCCTTCAGGAAGTGATGTAAGAGCTCACAGTGAACTCACCCAGAGATCCTCATTATTCCCTCAGAACACACAAACCGGTCCCGTGACCCTTGACAGATGACCTCTGGGAGAACGCTGGGGACCAAACACACACTGGACCCCACTGACTGTCATTATATGCACAAACACACACTGAAAGGGGTCCGGTTCGGGAGGCAGAGTGAAGGATGACCTTTAGTGTGTCCAGATCTCGGTGTCCCGCAGGAAGCCGCTGCCCTGAAGTGTTCGTTACAGGAAGTGCTGAGCATCCATACATTCATCAGCACACACGACTGAACGAGTACACACACACACACACACACAGATAAACACACATGTGCGCTGCAGACGGCTCAGATCTGAGGACTCAATCTCCCATGATGCTTCAGACCGCTCCTGTCACTCATAAACTGCAGCTTGTGCTTTTATGAAACAGCAAAATATGGCTTGTCAAAATTACACACGGCCTTTCATTCCTGTCAGACTCCCATGAGGTCTGATCACATGACACTGGTGGAGCACGAGTGTGTGTGTGTGATGGACAACGGGTCACGTTCACACCAACAACAATAACTGTTCAGATCATATACTTCTGCTGTTTAGAAGCGCTTCTGTCGCTTTAAATGCTCGGGGTCCTAAAGCACGGTGGATTCTGATTGGCTGTCAGTGTTTCTGTGCTTCATCAGCTGGATGATGTCACTCTGAAAGTGATTCCGGATCGTTCTTCTGGACCTGGTGTGAACGGCCGGTTTGTGTCATGTGACGGTCATGTGACGCTCTCGGGTATCAGTGCAGGAACTCTTCGTCTGTCCACAGTGTGTGTGTGTGTGTGTTTGTGTGCTTTAAAAGGCAGGTTCAGTTTAGTGTTTCAAATTCATTGTGCAACTAAAAAATATCACAGACACAAACAGCTTTAACATCTGGGGTACAAAACATCCATTTAAATTCACAGCAAAACACCTCGACCTCGACACGACCTCTCGACACACACGTCCAGGACCCGTCCCATCATGCATTATTCCACACAGGATTTCACAGAAATTATAAAGTAGCAGAAACAACAGAAAGTGCTCGACGTTTGCCGTCTCCGTCCAGTTCATCAATGCCTCAAAATAGATATATTCATATAAAATATCAAACACACACACACACACACAACGCTAGACAGGAACTGGAGACAGTCAGGTTTCCATGGGAAACTCGTCAGTGAACGTGTAGTGTCACACACACACACACACACACACGCGGCCGCAGGACGTCACGCGGGTTTGCTGTAGCCGAACACACCGACGGGGAAGTGCTTGACGTGAGTCGGCCACTGGGCGGCCAGCTGGAAGAACTTCACATCGTTCCACTCCACGCCGTCGATCGACACTGAAACACACAAATCAAAATATTAGATATTATTATTACTAAGGGCCTGAGCATTTATTCTGTTTTTGAGCAGTTTTTTCCAATAGAAATGTGTTAAATTCCCTAATTAATTCTTTAAATGCCTTTTCCTCAAAATGGGTTTTTGTCATTCTCCAGGACAGATATCTCAGCCTGAGTCCACACTCTCCAGATATAAACACCACACTCTCCAGATATACACTCAGCAGTGCTCTGGAGATATCTGTTAATAAATCATGCCTGGCCTGATTTATGTGACATTTTAATAAAAAAATATGGCCAAAATTGTTTTTTAAGGGTATGGACATTTAGATTTCCCTCGGGAATGAAAGCATAAATCTGGAAATCCCTCTGAACTTTTTTCCATCTTCTGTGTAAACACCTGGCTACTGAAAATATATGCAAACTTGTACATATTTAATGAGATAATGCCTAATTTGCATAATTAAACATACAGATTTCAAAAACGTATAATACATTGTTTATGTACTTGTGTAAGTAATCCACTGAGGAAGTTTCATGGTCTTTAAAATCTGTCCCGTATTCACCTGCAGTGTCTCGCCTTAATGGACAGAGTGTGTGTGTGTGTGTGTGTGTGTGTGTGCTGCACCTCTGAGCATGGTGTGCTGGTGTTTGGCCGTACAGATGAGCCGGCTGATGCCGTCGATCACCTGACTCTTAGAGTCCACATCCTTCTCCTTCAGCTTCTTACTCAGGAAAATCACTGCAACACAAGAACACACACACACACACACACACACACACACACACACACACACACTGATCCTGATGGACAGAACGAGAGAAACACGCGGTGTGTGTGTGTACGTGTGTGTGTGGATCGGAACCTTTCTTGTTCTTCTCTCTGGTGACGACGGTCATGGCCATGCAGTGTGTGGGGCTGGTGTCGCCCCCGCTGGGCAAGCGGCTGACCTGCAGCGAGCGGAAGTTGCTCTTCAGTGTGTTCTTCACGTCACGCTTCTCACACTCACGCCGCTTCTCCCCGCTCGGCCACGTCCAGTAGTCCACCTGCAGACCCATCAGCTCTCCACCCGTGCACGGGGACCTGCACACACACGCACACACACACACACACACAGTGAGTGTCATGAAGCCAGTGAAGGACTGGTACAGTATGCTGACTTTGGTGTGTAATGTGACCCAGATTCACTCAAACACACACACGTGTTGCTCATGTCATGTGACGGGATGATGTCATACCCCACTCCGGTGAAAACGGCACATGTGGAGGGTGAGGGGGGCGGAGTCACACACATCTCCTTCCCGTAGGGCGTGGGCGAGGACACGACACCCGCATTCACGGCATCATCAGAGTCCACTGCGCACACACACACACACACAGGAGAACACACACTTACACCGTCTGCGGACCGCTGTGCCTCACACACTCACGAACCCTGGGAGTGTTTGATGACCCACATACGGGAGAGTCGATGCGGCCCGACTCACGCTGGGAGATCTATTAATGAGCGCGAGCGCAGGGCAGATGACCTCATTTCCTGAGGACCAGACCACCTGACTGATGACATCAGAGAACACACACACACACACACACACAGGAGCACTGCGGAACACTAAGAGGACGGTGGACTCACTCAGATTAGGTGTGCGTTCCATTCGACAGGGTCCCTACGCAGTGTTCACTGCGCTCCCTACTCCCTGAACACGGTATATCAGTTGAAGTGGACTTCACTGACTTCCTGTGAAGTGATGTATCGATGTTCCCTTATTCCCTATGCCGTTTGCAGTGCCCTTCGAACTGAACATGTTCGTTCCCTTCAAATTGGAATCTCACTTAAGATGGCGAAATACCCTGTGAAGTCCACTTCGCAGTCCACTTACGGTCGAATGGAACGCACCTTAGGGCTATACTGCTGTGCATTACAGGCTTGTCACGCTAGTACACTTGAGTTTGAAGCGGCGTCGGCCTCTCTCTCCTGTCGGACACACGGAGACGCTTCTAGCAAACACAGCACAGCTCTGAACACACACTCCGGCGGATCGACTGAGACGGCAGCTCTCGTGTTGTAGTGCGACTGAAAACTGTGACGTGAGTTTATTGAACCCATAGATGTTAATGAGTTCACACACTCTCCACATCACAGATGACACACACTCGCGGCGCCTGCGGTCCGGCTTCAGCTTTGGGCCGAACACATAACGCTGAGTGAGCGTCAGACACTCGGATGAATGTAATGATCTGACAGAAGAGCTGCGCGAGAACTTTATTATCTCTCGTCTCAGACAGACAGCTCTGGTGAGTGTTCACGTGTCCGGGACTTCGGCGGTTCTGATGTTTGTGTGTGGATGAGAACCGTTGAATTAGCCTGAACGCTAGTGTGGGCAAGGAGCGGATTAATGTAGACGTAGCCTAAGATTCAGGGAAGAAAATCAGCGATTCCCTCCAGGCCAAACCCACAACATGACCACCCATAAACTCAACATCTGAACAAAAGTCGGTCCGGCTCCGCATGTTCCGGTCTGAGGAACTCACCCGATGTGGACAGACTGTGCTCCACGATGCCCACCTTCACCACCTGACGGGCGACACAACCGTTAGCCTCGGCTACACACACATCATCATCATCATCATCATGTGACATCTGCAGCCTTACCCCGATGAACGGCACAAACTTCTGACACGAGTCTTCATCCGGACTGAGAGAGAGAGAGAGAGAGAGAGAGAGAGAGAGAGGTTATAAAACTGCAGCAAACCACATGTCTGACCGGTGAGATGAACATCACGATGAGATGAGCACAGCAGAAACACACACACACACACACACACACACACACGTGACCAGAGCGTCTGACCACAGGATGATCATCACGGAGGTCACACAACAGAACCATGAGGACGCCGGATCTGCAGCACTGATGACACACACACACACACACACACACGGTCATGTGACTGGAGATGGACAAATCAAATGCAGAGATGGAACAATAGAGGTCAGAGGTCAGATACCTGATGTAAAAATCAAAATACAAACTCCTCTTCCTTGGAATGCAAACGCAAGATGAGAAGAAATGAGGACATAAGTGTTCATTATAATAATAATAATAATAATAATAATAATGACGAGTCTGTCAGAGGATGCGCATAATAAAGATAAAAATAAAACAAGCAATGCCTCATTCCTGAGAATCAGAAGAGTGTGTGTTTCACACTATTAGAAGCTGTCACTGTTACGCTGTAATTATATTGAAGAACTGAGTAATATTAATTAAGCGACTGCATGTGCTCACGTTAAGGTCATGGGTCGTCATGTGATTAATCATAATTTACTGTTATTCTGTTTCAGCAGAGGGGGCGTGGCCTGATACACACCTGATGTACATTCAGGTTGAAGATAGAAAAACATGTACACACACACACTCGCACACTCACACACACACACACACACACACCTCTTCTGTCTGTAGGTGAGCATGGCCTCAGAGATGGGAAACTGATGAGACACATTCGCTCCAGCGAGATACTGAATAATCCGTCCAGCGACATCAACGGAGTCTGTGGAGGCACACACACACACGCACACACACACACACACACACACACGCACACACACACACACGCACATCAAGAGTTAGCAGCAGCACTTCAGCTCATCTGCATATTTGGGTCAAACTGTAATGAACATATGATGAACCTGTGGCAGTGAGGGCTGATGGGATACGAGTGTGAGTCTGAAACACACACACACACACACACACACCTGCGCTGGGAGGCTCTGCCCGGCAGAACAGCTCCCTCCACGACGGCTCCATGAACAAACTGCTGAACTTGCAGTCGAAGGACGACACACACTTGGCGAGAGGATGCAAACCTGACAAACACACACACAGGTCGTGTGTAAAACTCGTTATGCGAAACCCTGAAACCAGCTGACATGACATCAGCGCCGCCTCACCGATCGGGATGACCAGGAAGCGGATGTAGCTCAGCCAATCAGGAGTCTTGTTGGCCAGTTGCTCCACGAAGAAGCGCAGCACTGTGCTGAGATAGCCCTGATCCCCGGCCACGCCCACCTTCACTGTGGGCGGAGTCTGGGCGTTACAGTTACAGCTGCAGGAGGGAGGAGTCACATGACACGGGAGGAGGAGTCACATGAGTCTCATACGAGAACTACAGGCACAACGATAAATATGAGGATAACTATAACTACAATAAATAAAACAGTAACTGTAGTAACTATAACTATATTGATAAATATATAATACATATATTAACTATAACTATCATATATATATAATAAATATATGAACTATTACAATGACTTTATTAGTGTCCAAACCAGAAGATAATGTTCTATTTATAAAAAACGTTTTCTTTAAAGCAGGATGGATTCTGACCGAGTGTGTGTGTTAGAGTGTGTGTGTTAGAGTGTGTGTGTGTGTGTGTGTTCAGTGAGTGTTGTGAGGATGGTATCACACTGACAGCTGTAGATGCTCAAGACTCGTGATAATGAAGCGCTGCGACGATCAGAGGCACTCAGATGCGCACAGAAACAGTGTATTTATAGAGCTGTGTGTGTGTGTGTGTGTGTGTGTGTGTGTGTGTGGTCACTCACAATCTCTGTATGCGCGTGACGATGGTGTTGAACGCTGCCTGGACGTCGGCAGGAGAGCAGGTGGACACGATGGGCTGAGTGTGTTTCTGCAGCCGCTCCGACACATACTGAACAACACACACACACACACACACACACACACCTCAGCTGAAACACACCTGCACTCACACACTGACAATGAGAGTGTGTGAAGCCAATACACACCAACATAAATGCTCATAAACACACCTGTAATTTGATTTATGGACAGTAATGAATAATTATTATGAGGAGCTACACCATTCAGGGTTACATCACACACACACACACACACACACACACACACACACACACACACACCTGCCCCTGCCAGTCCACTGTGTTGATGAGGATGATGTTCTCCGGGAGCCTCTCGTCTGAGATCAGGATCTGATTGAGCTGATCATACACTGATTTCCTGGGCACCTGAACGACACACACACACACACACACACACACACACACACACACACGACTCACGCTCGTCAGTCTCACAGCATCTCTCCAGATAACAGCAGATTACAGTCACAGAGAGGGTTCTACAGCAGATCTACAATAGAGTTATTGTCCAGATAAAGTTAGTTTTGATTGATTCAGTTCTGTTATAAAGATCATTAGTGATTAACGAACACCACACCGCTCGACTGAACACAGAAACTATAGTGTGTGTTCTGGACGTTCATCCGCACACAGCAGCGTTTGCAGGACACCGGTGCCATCGGTTTATCAAAGCTTCAAAAGGTTTCAGTGTTAATTTGGTAATTATTTAATCAAAAAATAAATAAAGTTAGTGTAGGCCTATTTTATGTTTATTCTTTATATTATTTGATAGTGTTTGTCTGTTGTTGCTGTCAGAAATGCTGCCGGCTCTGTTGTTGATCTGTTCTGCTGTTCTTCTTATCAGTTAACGGTTAATACTCGGATAACGAGATGTTAAATGAATGATCAGATCGATGACATTAGAGAAATAACTATCCACTCACGTCTCCTGCGCCTGATCTATCCCAGAATGCAGTGTGATCTCAGAGACGCACCTGTGTGTTGAACTCGCTGTCCGCGCTGGCTCGAGAGTTCTGCCGGTCCTTCACGGACGAGCTGCGCGTGCGCCGATGGACCCTGTGCTCCGCTTTACTGCACACACACACACACACACACATCACTACACATCTCCACATTAAGCGTCCCTCAGGGAAGTAATGCGTTCAGTCGCTTGTCCGAGTTAAAAATAGGATTTCTTTGTGTTGTAAATACAGTTTATTCTAAAGCAATATTCTCATCAGTGTTCAGTCAGCTTTGACATATTTTAAATTGTATATTTGTGATAATTTTACCTTTAATCTAATTAAATATGTGCTTTATCTTTTATTTTAAATTCTTAAATTTGATTTTGATAAATTAAATTACAATCATAAGACACTATAGGGCTGTTACCAATCAAATAAATCACTTACACTGAAAAACTACTGTTATAAGATTATTTTAAATATCTTTTTTGAATATACAAATAAGAAAAGTTGGAAAGAATGATACTCTAAACAAAACTAAACCGGCAGTAGGGGCCGGTCTTAATGAGTGAGTCATTGAGTCGTTTATCCAAACGATTCGTTCAAACGTCTGATTCGTTCGCAGACGCGCTGTGGTTCAGTGGTGATGTGTGGAACTAATTTCACTGAAATAGAAGAAAAACAGTCAATATTGCATCGTGACTTAATATTAATCATGAAATCAGTGTCACATTTTCAATCGTGAGGGTTTTCAGAACAACCTTTTTACTGTCAGCGCCTCAGCGAACATTATATATTATTATTATTCACTATCAATCGCTGCTTACACTAAATAAATGCAGAATCATTCAGAGTTTTGGTGATTCTCTATTTATTTTATTATTGCAGTTTTACTCAGGCCAGTTTCCCGCTCGGGGTCAGGCTCGTGTGCCGGAGTGTGTGAGCCGTACCCGGGGCTCGTGTGCCGGAGTGTGTGAGCCGTACCCGGGGCTCGTGTGCCGGAGTGTGTGAGCCGTACCTGGGGCTCGTGTGCCGGAGTGTGTGAGCCGTACCCGGGGCTCGTGTGCCGGAGTGTGTGAGCCGTACCTGGGGCTCGTGTGCCGGAGTGTGTGAGCCGTACCTGGGGCTCGTGTGCCGGAGTGTGTGAGCCGTACCCGGGGCTCGTGTGCCGGAGTGTGTGAGCCGTACCTGGGGCTCGTGTGCCGGAGTGTGTGAGCTGTACCTGGGGCTCGTGTGCCGGAGTGTGTGAGCCGTACCTGGGGCTCGTGTGCCGGAGTGTGTGAGCTGTACCTGGGGCTCGTGTGCCGGAGTGTGTGAGCCGTACCTGGGGCTCGTGTGCCGGAGTGTGTGAGCTGTACCTGGGGCTCGTGTGCCGGAGTGTGTGAGCCGTACCTGGGGCTCGTGTGCCGGAGTGTGTGAGCCGTACCTGGGGCTCGTGTGCCGGAGTGTGTGAGCCGTACCTGGGGCTCGTGTGCCGGAGTGTGTGAGCTGTACCTGGGGCTCGTGTGCCGGAGTGTGTGAGCTGTACCTGGGGCTCGTGTGCCGGAGTGTGTGAGCTGTACCTGGGGCTCGTGTGCCGGAGTGTGTGAGCTGTACCCGGGGCTCGTGTGCCGGAGTGTGTGAGCTGTACCTGGGGCTCGTGTGCCGGAGTGTGTGAGCCGTACCTGGGGCTCGTGTGCCGGAGTGTGTGAGCTGTACCTGGGGCTCGTGTGCCGGAGTGTGTGAGCCGTACCTGGGGCTCGTGTGCCGGAGTGTGTGAGCTGTACCTGGGGCTCGTGTGCCGGAGTGTGTGAGCCGTACCTGGGGCTCGTGTGCCGGAGTGTGTGAGCTGTACCTGGGGCTCGTGTGCCGGAGTGTGTGAGCCGTACCTGGGGCTCGTGTGCCGGAGTGTGTGAGCCGTACCTGGGGCTCGTGTGCCGGAGTGTGTGAGCCGTACCTGGGGCTCGTGTGCCGGAGTGTGTGAGCCGTACCCGGGGCTCGTGTGCCGGAGTGTGTGAGCTGTACCTGGGGCTCGTGTGCCGGAGTGTGTGAGCCGTACCTGGGGCTCGTGTGCCGGAGTGTGTGAGCCGTACCTGGGGCTCGTGTGCCGGAGTGTGTGAGCCGTACCTGGGGCTCGTGTGCCGGAGTGTGTGAGCTGTACCTGGGGCTCGTGTGCCGGAGTGTGTGAGCCGTACCTGGGGCTCGTGTGCCGGAGTGTGTGAGCCGTACCTGGGGCTCGTGTGCCGGAGTGTGTGAGCCGTACCTGGGGCTCGTGTGCCGGAGTGTGTGAGCCGTACCTGGGGCTCGTGTGCCGGAGTGTGTGAGCTGTACCTGGGGCTCGTGTGCCGGAGTGTGTGAGCCGTACCTGGGGCTCGTGTGCCGGAGTGTGTGAGCCGTACCTGGGGCTCGTGTGCCGGAGTGTGTGAGCCGTACCTGGGGCTCGTGTGCCGGAGTGTGTGAGCCGTACCTGGGGCTCGTGTGCCGGAGTGTGTGAGCCGTACCTGGGGCTCGTGTGCCGGAGTGTGTGAGCCGTACCTGGGGCTCGTGTGCCGGAGTGTGTGAGCCGTACCTGGGGCTCGTGTGCCGGAGTGTGTGAGCCGTACCTGGGGCTCGTGTGCCGGAGTGTGTGAGCTGTACCTGGGGCTCGTGTGCCGGAGTGTGTGAGCCGTACCTGGGGCTCGTGTGCCGGAGTGTGTGAGCCGTACCTGGGGCTCGTGTGCCGGAGTGTGTGAGCCGTACCTGGGGCTCGTGTGCCGGAGTGTGTGAGCCGTACCCGGGGCTCGTGTGCCGGAGTGTGTGAGCTGTACCTGGGGCTCGTGTGCCGGAGTGTGTGAGCCGTACCTGGGGCTCGTGTGCCGGAGTGTGTGAGCCGTACCTGGGGCTCGTGTGCCGAAGTGTGTGAGCCGTACCTGGGGCTCGTGTGCCGGAGTGTGTGAGCCGTACCCGGGGCTCGTGTGCCGGAGTGTGTGAGCTGTACCTGGGGCTCGTGTGCCGGAGTGTGTGAGCCGTACCTGGGGCTCGTGTGCCGGAGTGTGTGAGCCGTACCCGGGGCTCGTGTGCCGGAGTGTGTGAGCCGTACCTGGGGCTCGTGTGCCGGAGTGTGTGAGCTGTACCTGGGGCTCGTGTGCCGGAGTGTGTGAGCCGTACCTGGGGCTCGTGTGCCGGAGTGTGTGAGCTGTACCTGGGGCTCGTGTGCCGGAGTGTGTGAGCCGTACCCGGGGCTCGTGTGCCGGAGTGTGTGAGCTGTACCTGGGGCTCGTGTGCCGGAGTGTGTGAGCTGTACCTGGGGCTCGTGTGCCGGAGTGTGTGAGCTGTACCTGGGGCTCGTGTGCCGGAGTGTGTGAGCTGTACCTGGGGCTCGTGTGCCGGAGTGTGTGAGCCGTACCTGGGGCTCGTGTGCCGGAGTGTGTGAGCTGTACCTGGGGCTCGTGTGCCGGAGTGTGTGAGCTGTACCCGGGGCTCGTGTGCCGGAGTGTGTGAGCTGTACCTGGGGCTCGTGTGCCGGAGTGTGTGAGCTGTACCTGGGGCTCGTGTGCCGGAGTGTGTGAGCTGTACCTGGGGCTCGTGTGCCGGAGTGTGTGAGCTGTACCCGGGGCTCGTGTGCCGGAGTGTGTGAGCTGTACCTGGGGCTCGTGTGCCGGAGTGTGTGAGCCGTACCCGGGGCTCGTGTGCCGGAGTGTGTGAGCTGTACCTGGGGCTCGTGTGCCGGAGTGTGTGAGCCGTACCTGGGGCTCGTGTGCCGGAGTGTGTGAGCTGTACCTGGGGCTCGTGTGCCGGAGTGTGTGAGCCGTACCTGGGGCTCGTGTGCCGGAGTGTGTGAGCTGTACCTGGGGCTCGTGTGC
Organism: Pimephales promelas; assembly: GCF_988280905.1. NCBI lineage: Eukaryota > Metazoa > Chordata > Actinopteri > Cypriniformes > Leuciscidae > Pimephales > Pimephales promelas. The sequence goes on along the minus strand of NC_142779.1, from coordinate 237,200 downwards.
CGGAGTGTGTGAGCCGTACCCGGGGCTCGTGTGCCGGAGTGTGTGAGCTGTACCTGGGGCTCGTGTGCCGGAGTGTGTGAGCTGTACCTGGGGCTCGTGTGCCGGAGTGTGTGAGCCGTACCTGGGGCTCGTGTGCCGGAGTGTGTGAGCTGTACCTGGGGCTCGTGTGCCGGAGTGTGTGAGCTGTACCTGGGGCTCGTGTGCCGGAGTGTGTGAGCTGTACCTGGGGCTCGTGTGCCGGAGTGTGTGAGCCGTACCTGGGGCTCGTGTGCCGGAGTGTGTGAGCTGTACCTGGGGCTCGTGTGCCGGAGTGTGTGAGCCGTACCTGGGGCTCGTGTGCCGGAGTGTGTGAGCCGTACCTGGGGCTCGTGTGCCGGAGTGTGTGAGCCGTACCTGGGGCTCGTGTGCCGGAGTGTGTGAGCCGTACCTGGGGCTCGTGTGCCGGAGTGTGTGAGCCGTACCTGGGGCTCGTGTGCCGGAGTGTGTGAGCTGTACCTGGGGCTCGTGTGCCGGAGTGTGTGAGCTGTACCTGGGGCTCGTGTGCCGGAGTGTGTGAGCCGTACCTGGGGCTCGTGTGCCGGAGTGTGTGAGCTGTACCTGGGGCTCGTGTGCCGGAGTGTGTGAGCTGTACCTGGGGCTCGTGTGCCGGAGTGTGTGAGCTGTACCTGGGGCTCGTGTGCCGGAGTGTGTGAGCCGTACCTGGGGCTCGTGTGCCGGAGTGTGTGAGCTGTACCTGGGGCTCGTGTGCCGGAGTGTGTGAGCCGTACCTGGGGCTCGTGTGCCGGAGTGTGTGAGCTGTACCCGGGGCTCGTGTGCCGGAGTGTGTGAGCCGTACCCGGGGCTCGTGTGCCGGAGTGTGTGAGCCGTACCTGGGGCTCGTGTGCCGGAGTGTGTGAGCTGTACCTGGGGCTCGTGTGCCGGAGTGTGTGAGCCGTACCTGGGGCTCGTGTGCCGGAGTGTGTGAGCCGTACCTGGGGCTCGTGTGCCGGAGTGTGTGAGCTGTACCTGGGGCTCGTGTGCCGGAGTGTGTGAGCTGTACCTGGGGCTCGTGTGCCGGAGTGTGTGAGCCGTACCTGGGGCTCGTGTGCCGGAGTGTGTGAGCTGTACCTGGGGCTCGTGTGCCGGAGTGTGTGAGCTGTACCTGGGGCTCGTGTGCCGGAGTGTGTGAGCTGTACCTGGGGCTCGTGTGCCGGAGTGTGTGAGCTGTACCCGGGGCTCGTGTGCCGGAGTGTGTGAGCCGTACCCGGGGCTCGTGTGCCGGAGTGTGTGAGCCGTACCTGGGGCTCGTGTGCCGGAGTGTGTGAGCCGTACCCGGGGCTCGTGTGCCGGAGTGTGTGAGCCGTACCCGGGGCTCGTGTGCCGGAGTGTGTGAGCCGTACCTGGGGCTCGTGTGCCGGAGTGTGTGAGCCGTACCTGGGGCTCGTGTGCCGGAGTGTGTGAGCCGTACCCGGGGCTCGTGTGCCGGAGTGTGTGAGCCGTACCTGGGGCTCGTGTGCCGGAGTGTGTGAGCCGTACCTGGGGCTCGTGTGCCGGAGTGTGTGAGCCGTACCCGGGGCTCGTGTGCCGGAGTGTGTGAGCCGTACCTGGGGCTCGTGTGCCGGAGTGTGTGAGCCGTACCCGGGGCTCGTGTGCCGAAGTGTGTGAGCCGTACCTGGGGCTCGTGTGCCGGAGTGTGTGAGCCGTACCCGGGGCTCGTGTGCCGGAGTGTGTGAGCTGTACCTGGGGCTCGTGTGCCGGAGTGTGTGAGCCGTACCCGGGGCTCGTGTGCCGGAGTGTGTGAGCCGTACCCGGGGCTCGTGTGCCGGAGTGTGTGAGCCGTACCTGGGGCTCGTGTGCCGAAGTGTGTGAGCCGTACCTGGGGCTCGTGTGCCGGAGTGTGTGAGCTGTACCTGGGGCTCGTGTGCCGGAGTGTGTGAGCCGTACCCGGGGCTCGTGTGCCGGAGTGTGTGAGCTGTACCTGGGGCTCGTGTGCCGGAGTGTGTGAGCCGTACCTGGGGCTCGTGTGCCGGAGTGTGTGAGCTGTACCTGGGGCTCGTGTGCCGGAGTGTGTGAGCTGTACCCGGGGCTCGTGTGCCGGAGTGTGTGAGCCGTACCCGGGGCTCGTGTGCCGGAGTGTGTGAGCCGTACCTGGGGCTCGTGTGCTTCTGGGAGTCAGTCCTGCAGAGTTTCCCACCGGAGCCGTTCAGTCGATCGCTGCTGC
>NC_142779.1:180000-230000 GCF_988280905.1 Pimephales promelas | reverse complement strand
AAATAACAAATCATCTTGTAATTTACAGTAAAAAGCCCTGGTAACACTTTACAATAAGGTTCATTAGTTAACATTAGTTAATGTATTTACTAACATGCACTAACCATGAGCAATACATTTGTTACTGCATTTGTTCATTGTTTGTTCATGTTAGTTCACGGTGCATTAACTAATGTTAACAAGATTGTAATCAAGTATTAGTAAATGTTGAAAATAACATTAACAAAGGTTAACAAATGCTGTATATGTGCTATTCATTATTAGTTCATATTAACTAATGTAGTTAACTAATGTTAACTAACGAACCTTATTGTAAAGTGTTACCAAAGCCCCCTTAATGGACATTCCCAGAATTCCCTGTGTAACACTTCAGATTTGATGGCTTTTAATTGTATTTTCTTTCTTGATAGGCTTTTGTTATCCGTTATGTACATTATGTTTGTTACGTTATATCTTATGTTGTAAATTGCATTATTTTAGCAGTGTAAATGCAGTATAGTGTACTTGTGTGTGTGTGTGTCAGTATTTGCCTCAGTGTTTGGTCATGTGGTTTCCAGTCTTCAGTTCATGTTAAAAGAACAGAATTAAGTAGAAACATGGCCCTGCTAATTCTAAAAGAGCTGCTGGATTTACAGGTTTAAATGTTTTTCTTTTCTTTCGTTTTGTAAACGTGTGTAGATTTGGGCTTGTGCCGAGCGGTCGTGTGTGTGTGTGTGTGTGTGTGTGTGTGTACCTGCAGAGAGAAGCTGAGCTCCAGCTGCGTCTCCATCAGGCCGCTGGGAGGAACCGCGTACTCGTTCGATCGCAGCACTCGTTTGGAGCCCTGCACACACACACACACACACACACACACACACACACGCGCACACACACACACACACACACACTTCACATGGAATTGTGAATGACGTCTGAAACTTCGCATTATTGGCACTTGTCATGTTTATTGCCTCTTTAGGATGAATTACTTGTATTTCTGGATAGAAGCATAAACATAAATATAATGTTAAACATTCACCATATTACATTTGTCCTCAAATGATTATTTTTTAAAACTGACATCATATAAATGATTGTGTTTTATAAGAACAGAGGAGCGAAGCGTCTGATGTCCGACTCTCACCTGGATCTTCACAGCGATGAGCACCGAGTTCAGATCCTTGTCCAGCTCCTTCAGCACCATCAGCTTCTTCAGCGTCAGACTGCAGAGCCTGACACACACACACACACACACACACACACACACACACAGAGAGAAAACTACGTTCACTCGCTGATTTGACCCCATTTCATAATTGATGAATTTTTTGATGAAAGTTTTTACACTGAGACATGTATCATTAAACATGGTAAACATTCAACACTTCAACATGTCTTCTCTCTATGTAGTGTGTGTGTGTGTGTGTGTGTGTGTGTGTGTGTGTGTGCGTGTGTGTGTGTGTGTGTGTGTGTGTGTGTGTGTGTGTGTGATGGGTGTGTTCAGTGTGTTTCTGTGATGAGATCCAGCACGGGTGAAATGAGACTCTCAGGCATTTCCTCTTCCTGCATCACAGCTGCTCTGAGTTACAGAACACACACACACACACACACACACACACACACACACACACACACACACACAGGGAATCCGTCTCTCTCCACCCAGAGCTCATTCCACACAAAACCATTTCCAGATATGTCAACATCCACAAAGCTGTCTGTCTCTCTCTCTCTGTCTGTCTGTGTGTGTGTGTGTGTGTCTCTCTCTGTGTGTGTGTGTGTGTGTGTCTCTGTGTGTGTGTGTGTCTCTCTGACCCACTTTCTGAGAAATGAAAATCACTGCCACACTAAAACTACATCATCATCATCATCATCAGCGTCGTCGTCGTCATCAATGCTGGGATGGCAATAATAATGAATGCATTATCAGACGTTCGCTGTAATGTCCTCTGTGAGGATTCTTGAATCGATCTTTTATTCTGCGCTGTGTTCATGTGTGATCAACACCGAACATTATTCATCGCTCCTGCCATCCAATAATCACAGTAATATTTGTGCTTTGATACTTTTGATATGAAACAAAGTGTCAGCTTTCAAATCCTGTCAGTTTCATCAGTAAGTTAAATGCAGTCAGTAAGTGTGTGTGTGTGTGTGTGTGTGTGTGTGACAGAAGAACCGCTCATCTCTTCCTCTTTAATACTAGTTACAGCAGCAAAACTGAAGATCAGAAGGAATGATGAAGATACAGAACTACAGTCTCATAATCCATAAATCAGAGTTTCAGCCGTCAATCAAACAGCTGGAGGACAATAACGGCACAAAAAAGTCACATTCCACCTCAGAAAAGCCATTCAGGTCCATAAACTTGATGTCCGCAACAACAGTTGACGTCTGGACTCCGTGATTTATAGAGTCATGAAATAACTGTCTGATAACTGTACATTAATGATCCTCAAACTTGTAAAATAACGGGCTGACCAATGGTGTGTGTTTGGGGCGGAGTTTATCTGTCTGGCTGACCAATGGTGTGTGTTTGGGGCGGAGTTTATCTGTCTGGCTGACCAATGGTGTGTGTTTGGGGCGGAGTTTATCTGTCTGGCTGACCAATGGTGTATATTTGGGGCGGAGCATTACATCATTAAATATTCAAAATAAATAAGAATAACAGTTTAGAATAAAAAATAAAGTAATACCCCTATCTGAGATGGAGGAGATTGAGCCGGTTTACGGTGCCACTGGACCTCTAGCCCAGGGACGTGTTAGTGTCTCTCTCTCTCTCTCTCACACACACACACACACACACTCTCAGTCTGTCTCTCTCTCAGCGTCAGCCGTTGTTCTTGTTCGGGTCCATTATCCTCTGCTCTTCTCCTGCATTATTGAGAGCTGCTAAAGCCGCTGCTTGTTTAAAAGCTTCTCGTGAATATTTTTGGACTCACTCACAGCGGACCGAGAGCATGATGGGAGAAAACATGTGCCAAGAAGAAACATTCAGGACGAGTGAGAAGCTACAAACACACACACACACACACACACTATTGACCTGAAGATGTCACCGCCGTCCTATAAACACGGTCTCAGGAACTGCGGACACTCGTGTAATATCCTGGATCACTGAGATCGGCCTGTGGTGTTATTGCCGAGCTTGAGTAAAGGCTCCGCCCTCTTCTGAATGGAGGTGGGGCTAAAGCTCATTTGCATTTAAAGGGACACACGCAAAAATGGCATGTTTTTTCTCACACCCAAAAAGGGGCAATAATATTATTAATAAATGATCTGGTATTTTGAGCTGAAATTTGACAGAGACACCATAGATTAATATTACTTGTATTATTATTTATATTATACTATATTCTGTTGAAAAGGGGCGTGATATGCCCCCTTTAAATGTGATTGTTGGTTATAGCATGAAAATATCCTGTAACTTTCAGAAAGTAATGTCAAACAGAAACCATCTGAGGTGGTCACACAGATGAGCATCGGGACAGATCCTCAACACTGCTACTGCTCACCTCACGACAACAGTGAAACATGGAGCGAGTGTGAAAGAGGAGAAAGTAAACCGTGTTTCTGTGCTGTCAGGAGATTTCTGTCAACAGAAAAAAGACGAAGAAGAAGAAAAAGCGAATGCAAAACAATCAATAAAAGAAGAGAAAGTCCGAGCTCAGCGAGAAGAAACTGCTCTTGTTTCGCTTCAGTGTCATTAAAACAAGACAAAGATCCATAGATGTTCTCTGAAGGACACGCGCCGTTTGGCTTTAAATCAGTGAAAGACTGATAAACACAACATCTGTGAGAGTGAACTCTTCCATCATCATCATCATCATCAAATCTAAACCAGCAGTTCTTGATCATTCTTGTGGAATATTGCAGTGTTTATTCTGAATGATTTATGGGTGCACATCATTATTGTGTTAATAATGTTGAATCATGATCAGCATCTCTTCTCTGATGATGTGGGCGGGGCTATAACCTGTCACTCACATGAGATCAGCCAATAGCAAACCACAACCATCCAATCAACTCCCCACAGACACAATCAAGCCCCGCCCACACTTGTTCTTGTTCCAGAAGCGGATATACGGAACAATAGAGGAGAAACGACTGTTTTATGTCGACTTCAATGTCACTGAGTGAACGAGACGTCGCTGCACTGCTCGCAAGATCTGCTCTGAGCGGACATGTTTGTCCTTGACATTAATGGCTAGCTGGAACAACGAGCACAGGAGAGAGAGAGAGAGAGAGAGAGAGAGACACTCATACACATTGTTTTTCTAAAGAATTTTTAAATGTTCATAAACTTTTCTATTTTATTTATTTTACACTGTTAATTTGTACAATCAATTTAAAATGCTATATTATTTTACCATTTTGATGTCTTTATAATTATTCTATGTATTCCAAGCTTTGGCAATATTGTATGATGTACAGTCATGCCAATAAAGCAATTTTGAGAGAGAGAGAGAGATTTTATTTTTTTATTGAGATTTTGCTTTTTTAAAAAGCAGCTAGAAGGAGCGTGCAATAGATTTAAAAAACAGAGTCTCAAGGCGTGTAATCTTAGAAAAGTAAACACCCGTTTCGAAATAAATAAATAAATAAATAATAATAAATATACAGATTTTCCCTCTTTTTCCCTGTTTCTTTCCTTTACAATTAAACTTCAAACATGAAACATGTGTTTATGTCCCATTTACATCTGAAAACATCCGTTTTCACATCAGTCATTAACCAGCTTGTAATCGCTAAACTGAACCCCTTCGGTTGATTCATCATCATTCAATTTTTTCTTTTCGTGACAACCAAATAACCATTTTAGCTTGCCCAAATAAAATTCCTGTATTTATGCCCATATATTAAAAATCACAGGGATATAAACTACTTCCCCCAGGGTCAGACACCACTCCAATTTGATAAACAACGGCTTTAGCCTAAAACAGCTGAAAACAAATGATAAACGATTTACAGAGAGAGAAAACTGAGAGAGAGAGAGAGAGAGAGAGAGAGAGAGAGACGCATCCAAACACTTCCGACGCCACAATCTCATAAACATTCTCCAGCAGGAACACGCTTCAGATTAAAACAAGCCAAAATAAACTGTGTGATTCCTGAACGGATGGGAAACTCACACACACACACACACACACACACACACACAGGTACTGGCTCCTCCACCGGCGGTCAGTCACAGTTAGAGTCGCTGACACGAGGAGTTACACCGGCTTAACTGTGTCTGCCGTTTACAAGCAGCTCACGGCGGGTGTGTTTACAGCACTGCATCAGATTAGCCGCTCGCGTACCGCACACAACACACACTCTGTGGACAAAGCAGACACTTCTACACACAATTCAATTTACAATCATTCTTCTTTGTCTGGCGATCTGATGGACGAGGTTGGGGTTGTTTGGTGGAGGGGGGGTTACGGTGCTCCCGAATTTGTGTTTTTCAGCATGACTGCTCCAGTGCCAAAGCAGGTCCATAAACACACAGAGTCTGACCTCTGACCTCGAACCGACAGAACAGCTGTGGGATGAGTTAGAGCGGAGACTGAGAGCTTCGACATCAGTGCCGGACCTCACTAATGCATGAACTAGAAGAACGGTCAAACATTCCCAGAACCCTTCGCTGGAGCTGTTACAGCAGCAAAGGGTGGAGCAACTCCATATTAATCCCTGCGGATCAGGAACGGGTGTCATTAAACTCCATGAGCATGTTAAGCCAGTTGTCACAAAACTGTTGGCAAAAGTATATGTCTGTCTGCGACACACTGCTATTCCTCAAGCTCGCAACGCCACGGACACGGGTTCGACTCCCAGAGAATGCATGAACTGAAAATAACACAATCAATGATGCAAACTATAGTGTCATTATTCAGATCAATTCAGTTCTTAATATGACTAAATATTGAGTGTGTGCACACACACACACACACACACACACGGATTAGTCTGCTCAGAGACACATCTGGGTCAGCTCTGAGTAATGGAGCTGCACATCTGGAGCTCAGTCAGTCTCTGCTCAGTCTTTATAATCCATCAGTGTTTCTGAGCAAACACACACACACACACACACACACATACAGAGAGAGAGAGAGAGAGAGAGTGATGGGAGTCTCACACTGCCTGCGCTTTGTCAACCATTCAGGAAATCATTCAGGAATTAACAACAAGACAAATGCACACAAACACACACAGATGTGCACAAACACACAACACAACGCTGACCGAAGCTGATAAACCGTGACCTTCTCTACAGTAGTTCACAGAAAACACACACTCACTGTCAGACCTGCACGACTGTGTGTGTTCTGTGGGACACAACACAAGATTTCTGGAGCAAAACACATTTTGGACCCCATTGAGTTTGATTCAAATCTTTTGTGTTTCACAGGTTTGAAAAACATGAGTGTGGAAGATTAATTTTCTGCCACATCAGAATATAATCATGCGTTGGAAAATCTTAATTATGACACAAATCGACATTTTGGCAAAAAACTTGAAAAATGAATTATGCCATAAAAAGTCATTTCAACTACTTTTAATCTCATAATTAGGACTTTTTACAATTTCGACCATATCTCATAATTTTGACTTTTTATGTCATAATTAAGATTTAGCAAAACATGGGATTCCATATGAGGGCGAGTAAAGGATGACAGAATGACGATTTGACTATCAGATAAATATTACAGGAATTTGATCTCCAGTGCCATGTGTTAAAATCACTGTAAATCACTCTGACAAATCACATATTACCAATAACCCCGTTACAACATGACGTCATACTGTCAAACTTCACTCACATCAGTGACAGCACCAGCAGAGATGCAGGACATCAGTAAACAAACAAACAGCTCTCTCTCTCTCACACACACACACACACACACACACACACACACACACACACACACACACACACACACAGCTCGTACCGGGGCACGCAGCTCGGAGAGGAGCGGTCGATGTCCCAGGTGGCGAACAGGTTCATGGACACGGGCATGGCCCCGGAGAGCCCGGACCCTGAGAGCCCCGGGCCGGGCACTGGAGCCCCCGGAGCCGCTGCAGGGAGAGCCGCTCCTCCTCCACCGCTGGCCGGGTTCATGAAAGCGGCCCGAAGCCCCCCTCTCTCCAGCGCTGCCGCCATCATCCCTGTTCAAGCACTCACTGCTCTCTCTCTCTCTCTCTCTCTCTCTCCGAGGCTCTGAGTCCCTCACTCTCTCTCTCTCTGACTCTGAACGGGACTCTGTCTGATTCACCGGGGCACATGAATGTCTGGGTGGAGCTTCTACACACGCGCGTGCGCAGTCTGGCCTACAGGGGGCGCGCATCGTCATCGGACCTCAATACACACAATAATACTGTAATTATAGTATCAAATTATTGTTATTATTTACAATAATAATAATAATGGTAACAATAAGCTACAAGAATAGTTGAACCTGGGAGAGGACTAGTTAGACCACTAGCTGGACCAGATAGAGGACTAGTTAGACCAGAAAGGGGACTCGTTGGACCAGGTAGAGGACTAGTTAGACCAGAAAGAAGACTAGTTGGACCAGGGAAGTTGGGAAGTTGGCAAGTTGGAGTGGACGAGTTAGACTAGGGAAAAGAATAGTTGGACCAGGAAGAGGACTAGATGAGTGAGAATGAGGACTATTTGGACAAGGAAGAGGACAAGTTTTTGCACACTAGTTTATTTTTGCACACTTGGAACCAAAGGCCATGTATGTTTGTCAGTTTGGATTTGTTGATGATCACTGACAGCTATTTCATGTTACTAATAAAGCAGCAATTCTGTCTCTTTTTTCTGTGTCCGTTGTAAACTCTGTAAAGTAACGACTCCTTCCCTTGCCTGTGTCTCCATCTAGTGGAGAGTGTGTGTCACAGCTGCAGGGATCTCAGTCACGGGTGTTCATCTGTCGGCACTGTATCCGCGGTTTCCTAACACTGCGTTCAAAACTGATACATTTCTGCAAGAATTAAATTGAAATATTAAAGCTTTGCAAAATATTTACAATAAAATTGCTTTTGGTTATGTTTTGTAATTATTGCTTCATGAGTGTTTCCCCCAATTTTTGTTTTTAGCAAGTAAATTACTATATAGGTAGTTAATAGTGCAGGGTATGTGGAAATATGGGTTAGGTGTATTAGTATGTGTCTTTGTATTTTTTTCTTTTCTTTTTTTTTTTTTTGTGTGTGTGTATGATGTATGTCTCGTATGATGTGTGTTGAAATGCCTAGGCCTACTTGATTGCTATGCAAACAAATTTCCTCACGAGGACAAATAAATGTACTTACTTACTTACTATATATATAAAGATATAGAAGTTTGAATGATTTTTTTTTACACAAATCAGTATTTCATTATAAAATACGATGTTGTACAGTATAAGTTCAGGATTCATGCAATGCTCCTGTTGTCAGTGTTTTATTTTATTATGAGTGACATGTGATATGAGTGACGTGTTTTCTGAATGAGTGTTCAGTGTTATGATGAGCTTATATTGAGACATGAATTGTTGTGATGGTCTGAGTGAGGTCTGGAGGTGAGATTAACTGTTCGAGGTTCGAGTTGGTAACGCAGACTCTATGACGAGTTCTGAACACGTGGGGAAACTGTAAAGGTCAACACACTTCTTACAATGACTGTAGAACAATACAAATTTTACAACAATTGATTTTTTTAAATCAAAGTTTAACATTAGGAATTTAAGATGCATTGTTTCAAACAGTTAGACCAGCATATACTCACATCTGCTCATAAATGAGTTTTTGTATATGTTGGAGACAAATAACAATAAACCCATTTTCACCTGAAAGCCGATAGGTGGCGCTAATGACACTTACGAGAAGATGATTTATGAATAACTGATCAATCCAAACATAAAAACATTTAAAACAGTTTTTCCTTTCTGTCTATGAGTTTTTCATGTTTTAAAACGTAGTTAAACAAAACAATAAAATACTAAATTGTTTTTAAATAAAATACAACTCATTTCAAATTTCACTTTTAAAAAGCTATGTTAGTTTTTCTCTGACAGTATACAGAGACTGAGGGAAAGTAACAGTAAAATGATGGACAAAAAACATCAAAAGGAAAATAAAAGAAACAAGACTCTTTGGAAAACATGACATTATATTATTTGAGTCCTAATGTGTTGGAAAATGGCAAGTACATGTAGTTGTGCAGCCAGGGGGAATTGGTATATTGATATATTTTGGGATGGAAAAGAAACAAATTATTTTATTACATACAAGGACATGCTTTTAAACAGTACTATAGCGTTTAAATGTAAAAAGAAAAATTCTGATTAACTTTATTTGGGAATATGTTCTATATTAAAAACGCATGCTGTCTGCGCATGTCTGCTGCCTCTGCGTGCCGAACGCACTCGCTGACGTCACCGCTTAACGCAAACTGGGACGTTTCGTTCTTGTCATTTAACTCTAATTGCATTTTTTAATGAATTTGTACTGTATGAACCCTGATCTTGTGTCATTTGTTTGGAGTAAATCGTTAAACTAAAAAGCAGGATGGAAATTAATTAGCCTATAGATACTGGATTACTTATTTATTTAATATTTCTTTCTTCAAAAGCAGCGGTATTTATTTGGACACAAAGCGCGCTATTTTTCTTTACGTAGATCGATCCTCGATCCTCACTGAGTTCCTTTGTGGGCGTGGCTACATCGACTACAGCCACGCCTCCTCCATTAAAAGTCGCGAGTAGCCGCTGATGCGGGAGACGATGATCGAGCCGCCAGTGAAACGCGTGTCTGACGCTCGTGTTCTGTTGAGTTCTGGACTAAACGCGTGTCTGACGCTCGTGTTCTGTTGAGTTCTGGACTAAACGCGTGTCTGACGCTCGTGTTCTATAGAGTTCTGGACTAAACGCGTGTCTGACGCTCGTGTTCTGTTGAGTTCTGGACTAAACGCGTGTCTGACGCTCGTGTTCTGTTGAGTTCTGGACTAAACGCGTGTCTGACGCCCGTGTTCTATAGAGTTCTGGACTAAACGCGTGTCTGACGCTCGTGTTCTGTTGAGTTCTGGACTAAACGCGTGTCTGACGCTCGTGTTCTGTTGAGTTCTGGACTAAACGCGTGTCTGACGCCCGTGTTCTGTTGAGTTCTGGACTAAACGCGTGTCTGACGCCCGTGTTCTGTTGAGTTCTGGACTAAACGCGTGTCTGACGCTCGTGTTCTATAGAGTTCTGGACTAAACGCGTGTCTGACGCTCGTGTTCTATAGAGTTCTGGACTAAACGCGCGTCTGACGCTCGTGTTCTGTTGAGTTCTGGACTAAACGCGTGTCTCTAATGAGCTCGCGATTCTGTCACAGGTAAGATCCCTCATTACCTCAGACTGATGTGTTGTTGTGTAGTTTGACAGGTGTGTGTGTGTGTGTGTGTGTGTGTGTGTTCCTGTCTACTGTAGTGTTTCATACTCAGAGTTAGAGATGTTTTCATCATCCTCAGCTCATATTAAATCTGAGAATCTTCATCCTTCAGTTTATCAAAGGTCGCGTTTACATCATCTTCATCATTTTTTATTTTATTTATTTATTTATTTTAAAGGGACAGTGCCCTGATAGCACACATCACTGAGATGTCTGTTTGATGTGTGTGTTTTCATCTGGAAGGCGCAGTTTTAGTGTTTGCTCATCTGCAATACGTCTACGTTTCCTGTCAGATGTCAAATAGACGTTTGGAAGATGTCTTTAAGATGTAATGATTTAGAATGTATGTTAAAGTGACGTCGGTTCGGTGATTACGAACAGATGCACTCTGGGTAATGGGTTTCGTCTCTGGCGTTTTAGGGGTTAATCTGGTGAGATGTTTAATGTTTCAGTTCAAAACCTCAGATATTATTATAATGTTTGTTTTCTATGTGAATCTATGATCCGCACTCGTGATAACGCATGTCTACTCGTCAGCATTAGATGATTAATCATCCATTTAAACTATTCATTATTTTGGCATCATCAATATTAGTGAATGTTCAACCTTTGAGGTTTTTCAGGATCACTCATGTCCGCTTCAGTTGAATATGTTCATCAGCAAATAGCCACATAATCTTATAATAATATTAATCACATCCACTAATCATTTTGATGAAACACAAAACATTTTTTTCCCATATTTAAACTAATTAAACGATTAGACAACTAAAACAGGATCAAATGCACAGAGCTAATGACTGAAGTCACTGATGTCTTTAATCAACACTCATCTTAACCGTTAGAATATTTCATTGATCTGATAATATTTGAGTTTCAGTAATTGTGTAATTGTGTGTGACACTAGTGTGTCTGATCTGGATTTGCTGATGCTGACGGTGTTCAGTATCTGTGGGCGATGATCATATCATCATCTTCATCTTCTGAGCAAACCGGAAATACAGGATTGAATATGGAAGTATTGTGTCATAAATTGATGGTGTGATGAACGCTTGCCCCGAACCTGAACACGTTTGATTCATGATCTATTAAAGGTGAATAATGTGCCATATTGACATTGATCGTTTAATGATATATAGATATGATGATGAATGTTGAAGTTACTGGAACGATTGACGAACCTGAACCGGGTATGAGACCAGAGAGTGTGCAAAAATACAGTAAAACTGAAATATTAGTCTAATGTAAATCATCTGTTCTCTGTGTGAATATCCAGGAAAGCTGAATTTATCATCATTACTCCAGTCTTCAGTGTCACATGATCCTTCACAAATCACTCTAATATGAGGATCTGATGCTCAACACACAGTTATGATTATTATCAGTGTTCATATTTCTGTGGAAACTGACGAACAGAAGCGTGTCGTCCAGCCGGAGCTCATATATATATATATTAGATATATAATAATCAGTGTTTTATTTCCGACGGAGGGTCGGAGTGGATCACGGGCGGTACTGCGATCGACGTGTTCTAGTTTGGTTCGGGTCACTCATTCTGAGAGTGTTGTGTGGAGCGCAGTGATCTCGCCACGGTCATGTGACGCCACGGTTCGGGCGGTGTGACCCGTAGAGACTCCAGAGGGGTCGTGTTGGTGTCACTGGTGCCGCTAGATCAATGCGGACTGGTTTTTTGGGACTGTGGAAAATCCGATGAGTGGGAAGCCTGAGCGCATCATGTGACCCGCTGTCGGAGAGGTCAGAGGTTATACAGCAGAACCGTGCAGTGGCCTTTCGATTCGTACAGTTGACCTCTGACCCCTGACCTTTGTCGTTTTAACCTGAAGCCAGTGGAAATTACCAGTGAGCTTCACACACACACACACACACACACACACACACATGCTAACCAGACCCATAAACCTACCAATCACACACTCACACACACACACACACACACAGATGTGTGATTGGTCATTAGTGAAACGAAAGGTGTGTAAAGCGAGGTAAAGGTTGATATTTTCATTTAGTTAGATTTTGTCTGGGAGATTTGGGGATAATCCGGTCCCTGATGGATAAAGCCGCTGACGGCAATTGTTTTTAGCATTAGCCGTTATGCAATGTGTGTGTTCAGTGTGTGTGTTCAGTGTGTGTGTTCAGTGTGTGTGTTCAGTGTGTGTGTGTTTCAGATGTTGAGCTTAATGAGGGGCGGATCTCAATCATGTTTAGCGTTGGACTCCTGCTGTACACTGCGCTGGATGAGCTCTCCATTCACCTTCAGTGGAAACAGCCGAGACCCGCTCAGTGTGTGTTCAGTGTTTCTGAGCAGAGGAGTGTGTGTGTGTGTGTGTTTGGGTTCAGACTCAGAAGAGCTGCTGTGTTTCGGGGGTTTCCACTGCGGTGGAGTTTCAGGACGCCTCATGAAGAGCTTCCTGTATGATGTTGTGTGAGTGTGTGTGTGTGTGTGTGTGTGTGTGTGTGTGTGAGAAACATGCCTTTTGCAGGAGAGGCTGCAAGCTTTACTGTAGTTTCATAAGTGCAGACACAGAATGAGTCCAGCGCAAGTACACACAGATGCTCTAGATCCTGATCTCAGACTAATTCTGCAGGGTGTGTGTGTGTGTGTGTGTGTGTCAAGTTGGCTTTATTTATACAGCGCTTTTTACAATACAGTGTTTCAGAGCAGCTTTACAGAGATAACAGGAAAATAATGTAGTATAATAAAGAGGATATCGTCAGTCCAGCTGAAGAGAGTTCAGTGACGGCTCGTTCTCTGCTAATGTAGTTCACATCTCATATATACATGCAAATATAAATAGCAGCTCTGGAGAAAACCGTGACGTCATCATCATCCAGCTCAGATCAGTTCTCATATAATGCTGTCAATGAGGGCAGATCAATAATATTGTGTGTGTGTGTGTGTGTGTGTGTGTGTGTGTGTGTGCGCAGCTCAGCGTGCCGCGATGACTGACGTGATGATCAGCTCCACACCGATGGACGACATGAGGCTCAGTCCCAGCAAAGACCGGCTCACCTTCCAGGTAACGTCTGACACACACACACACACACACACACACACACACACACTGCAGTAAGACGTGTTTGAGGATACCATGCACTTTCAGATGTCAGACACACACACACACACACACACACACACACACTGCAGTAAGACGTGTTTGAGGATACCATGCACTTTCAGATGTCAGACACACACACACACACAACTTTATCAAATCAGTTTGGTTTTCCAGATTCAGCTTTTTCTGATTTAATGGTTTATTAATGAAGTAGATCGATCATTACTGTCTGAAACACTTCAATCAAAGATTCGTCTCTCTAAGCCCCGCCTCTCTGAGAGCTGCTCTGCTGTGATTGGTCAGAAAGCAAACCCTCATTATCATATCCGACTCTCTGCGATACGAACAGTGGCGATGGCGTGGGTTTTACTTTCAGACGAGGGTCTCATGCTCCGGATCTGCTTATAGCACATCTCTGGCTCTGTTTGTCCTTTTCTTTCTCATCGTTCGCACACACACACACACACACACACACACACACACACACACACACGCGCACGTTCTAATGTTCTTTCCACTGGCGTGTTGCCCAGATGGTGTTATTGGTTTCCATGTATGTCACTGAATGATGGCGAGCTAAAAATACACGCAGAACTCGGCCGAAACGAGACTTCTGGACGTCAGGAAGAAAGAGGGATGCTTGTCCAAATACACACACTTACGGTTCCCGTAATACACTAATTACACACTATCTCCAATACACTACACACACGTATGAATTTGGTTAATGTATGTGAATGATTGATGTGTGATGTGTTGCCACTTCTTCGGGCTTTATTGTGTTATCCCCGACTACTTTTGGATTTGATTTTAATGTATGAAACAGTTTCTTACTGTTTTTCATATTTTTATATTTAAGTGGTCAAATAAAATAAAATAAAATCACGCTCCAATACCGTTTCGGAGCTACACGTATCCCATCATGCATTATGTTCAGGAACTCATGTGCCTTGAAATCTCGAGAGGTCGAGGAAAACATTCCACTGTAAGTTAAATTATATAATATATAATTATATAAATTATATATATATATATTGGTCGTACAAACATAGTTTTGCACATTTTATTTTTAAGTATGTTGTGTGAAGGCCTGGTTTTATCCCTTAATTAGGAGCGCCACAGGTAGGGATAGTTCACCTAAAAATGAATATTAGCCCATGATTTACTGTCCCTCGAGGTGTATCTGACATCCAGACGAACACACTCACGGATCTATTAGAAATGTCCTGGCTCTTTATAATAGCAGTAAACCACGGCTGATTTAAATAAAAGTGCATCTGTCCATATGAAGAGTTCAGATGCAAAAGCCTCTAAATACCATTTGAAATTTTCTTCTAGAATGACCATTTTTATCAAGCTTGTATATTTAAGTTCAGTGCTGAACTTAAATATACAAGCTTGATAAAAATGATCATTCTAGAAGAAAATTTCAATATATCAGTATTGAATATAATAAAGAAAAGCTCTGTAAACAGTCGCATGTTTTGCAAGACTATACGCCTCGAGGAATCTAAACTTCTACACACACACTCGCAGTCTTTACGCTTTATAGAGGAAATACGGCATGCAAGTGGTCAAGTGCAAAAAACACAAGTGTGTGTGTTTGGACAAGGCAAACTCCTGTTCTCTCTCTCTCTCTCTGTGTGTGTGTGTGTGTGTGTGTGTGTGTCAGATCTTCCCGGACCCGTCGGACTTCGAGCGCTGCTGTAAACTGAAGGACCGCCTGCCGTCGATCGTGGTGGAGCCGACAGAAGGAGAAGTGGAGAGCGGAGAACTGCGCTGGCCCGAGGAGATCCTGGAGAACCTGGAGACCGAGGAGATCCTGGAGAACCTGGAGACCGAGGAGGAGGACGAGGAGGAGGAGGAAGAGGAAGAGGAGGACAACTCTCAACATTAGAGACACCCCCCCCCCCCCACACACACACACACACACACACAGAACTGACGATCGCTGACACTGTTTGTGTGTCAGGAGATGATGATGATGATGATGATGATGATGATGATGATGATGATGGTGTCTGTCCTGCTCATTTACGCGCTTCACTGAATAACACACAGATCTTCTTCCTAATAACAGCGTATGCCAATAACGTCATGTAGATTTACTGTAAATATTCTCAGATCAGTTATTGATAAGAAGTCTTTTTTTTTTCTTTTTAAGTTTTAGTTAAACTGCGAATATTAACAGCAATGCGATATGATGAAACGACTTCACTTTGCCTTCATTCCTGAATGTTATGAGTAGCAGTCATACCTGTGCTATTGAATACATAAGACATGTAAACACACAAATGCATAAACGTGAGGAAAGGAAAAAGAAAGCAAATTAAATGACTAAATAAAATTAATTTGATGGTAGTCATATGCCTATATACACACATACTTGATGAATGAATGTGTTTAGCGTGTCGTCCTCAGCCTGTGTCTGCTCATGTACTGATGATCTGTAGACCCGTCGCGTGTCCGCACGTGTGTGTGTATATACAGTAGATCACGTCTGTCCTCTTCATCTGTGAAGACTCAGGGAGTTTCTGTTGTTCTGTGTACGCCACTTTCTCTGTGACTCAGAGGCTGTAAATAAACATTTAAGCTTTCCAAGCCGCTGTTTCCTGAGTCTCTCTCACACTCTCACAGTCCCATGATCCGTTCCTTCTCGTGGAATATTGCAGTGTTTATTCTGAATGATTTATGGGTGCACATCAGTATTGTGTTAATAATGTTGAATCATGATCAGTTCCTCTTGCAGCATGGGCGGGGCTATGACCTGTCGATCACATGAGACCATCCAATCAACTCCCCACAGACACAGTCAAGCCCCGCCCACATGTGTTATTGTTCCAGAGGTGCCGAGGCTGTGAATGTTCGTGTGTTGTGAATGTGCATGTGTGTGTTGTGAATGTACTTGTGTGTGTTTTGACTGTGCATGTGTGTGTTGTGAATGTGCACGTGAACTGTATTTAGTTGCACTAACCGCACATGTCTTCCTGTCTGCACAAGCTCACCTCTAAACTAGCACACACACACACACACACACACACTTCCTCTCCTGAGCTCAGCTCTCTCTGCTGAACTACTGAGGGTTATTTATCAAGCTAACTCGAGCAGCGCATCTCAAACACACCTGACCTGCGCTGACAGGCCGAGAGCTGTGCATCGCCTGTCAATCATCTTCTCACGTGTAAAATCCTGCACGTGTGTTTAATGATGCATTTCATAGTTAATGTATATTTATAAAAGTTTACAAAGGTGTTGCAGATGAAATGCAGATAACTTTCAATATTTTTCATCAGATTAGATATTCACTCTTAACCGTCTGTTTCGCACATCTGCCATGTTTGTAGTTTTTGTATTCTTGTTTGTAGTTCTAATCCATCCCA
This sequence comes from Pimephales promelas, assembly GCF_988280905.1. Lineage (NCBI taxonomy): Eukaryota > Metazoa > Chordata > Actinopteri > Cypriniformes > Leuciscidae > Pimephales > Pimephales promelas. The sequence goes on along the minus strand of NC_142779.1, from coordinate 213,169 downwards.
GGAAGTGATGAGTTCCTGCTGAGGATGCAAGCAATCCGATTGGTTCAAAGTTCACTTTATGGGTAATCGCTTATGTATGGGGGGAATCTGTGTGCATATAGTGACGCAAAAGTGTGGGAAATTCGCTGTAGTGTGCCCTCCAGGCCGCTAGGTGGCCACCGTGAGCAGACCTGTGCCTTCGCTGACTAGCAGATATTTGCGTTTTTACCGGGAACGTGATGGTGGAGCGATTTTAGGATTTCCACTGGGTGCTTTTAGCCCCAAAAACGCCGTCGCAGTGTACTGTAAACAAAAGCCACATCCGATAAAACATTTTCACGTGTTCACCCGCGAGCGTTCTCGTGTAAACAGGGCCTTACTGTCTGGTTACAAACCAGATGTCACTTTATTATATAAGACGTTTGACCTACGTTATAACAAGCATTAATGTCTTAGTTTCATATGCAAGAATATAATGAGGCTATAGACATCGCCCGTTCTTAGTGTTGCTTAGATAGGAGCATACTATCCCTTATTATTAGAGAGAACATTTCTTAAACCTTCTACGATATTTTTCGATAAAGAACTTCTATAACAAATATGATACAAGCATAATTCTGTTTAATAATTAATTATGACATGACATCTTATAATTAAAAAAGAGATATTATGCCTTATTGCTTAATAACAATTAACTATGTTAGAGAGAGAGAGAGAGAGAGAGAGAGAGAGAGAGAGAGAGAGAGAGAGAATGTGTGTGTGTGTGTGTGTGTGTGTGTCACTGTCCAGGTCACTGATATCTGTTTTGTCCCATTCTTGAAATTCTTTCCATTGGAAACAATCTGGCACTGAAGCATGTCTTACACACACACACACACACACACACACACACACACACACACACACCCTTTCTCACACTCTCTCTCTAACATACACGCACTCACACTCACACACACACACACACACACACACACACACACACACACACACACACACACACACACACACACACAGAGAGATATCCTGATGTGAGGATTGGCCTCTAAAGGGCTTTATTGGTTAAGATATCTATCTATCTATCTATCTATCTATCTATCTATCTATCTATCTATCTATCTATCTATCTATCTATCTATCTATCTATCTATCTATCTATCTGTCTGTCTGTCTGTCTGTCTGTCTATCTGTCTATCTGTCTGTCTGTCTGTCTATCTAGCTAGGCTACACAAAATAATCAATATAACTATATGAATGCTATGCTAAATAGATGCTACAATACTCTATCCTGATCGTTTTTAATATACTCGTAATTCCCACTCTTGACTCGCAGTGGTTTTGACAAAACCAGATGGTTTTTATGTAAACGGCCAAGCCGCAAACATCCAATAGGAAAATTCAACTGCAGTAGCCAGCGTTCAACCTGAAGAGGGCAGCACTCGTTTTTACACCACATATTGTAGAATTAAAACACTTTATACCCAAATGTCAAAAAGGTTACTCTAATCAATGATCAGCACTAATAAAGCCCCATTCTTACAGATCATTAACTAAAAAAGGTTGGTTTAGGGTTTAGTTACCCTTTAATAAATGTTTACCCATTGTCTGTGAAGATGGTGTCGTGGCTCCTGCGTGCTGCACATCTTATTCAGGTTCTCAGTGAAATTGAAAGCATGTTAAAATTATAACTGAAAAATAAACCTAATTCGCCCAAATGATTGTAGAGGATGTCTTCATTCATCCTTCACTTGAGGATGGATATTGTGGAAATGATAGATTATGTACATGTTGGGTAATGTAGGCTAAGTGTATTGCCTAATGTGAAAACTGTAATCTGTTTTACAGCATATTCGTCTCAGCACGTCTAAGGCCGAATTGAAACCTGCATCTTGCATTGTTTGCTTTTGGATGAACAGATTGTTAAAGTACTAAACTGAAAGAAGATCATATTGTTGTGTTTCGGTGATTAAACCAAATGTTCTCATTAAATATGATATTACAATAATCTTCTGTTTGAAACAATGATTAAACATGTGCAACTGACTGAAAGCATTACATCAGGTTTTGCGTTACAAGAGTGATCAGTTTGGATTTTTGATCTACTAGTTTTGAAAATATACACCTTATTTGTGAAAAAGCGAACTATAACTGTAAAGCTGTAATAATGTGCATTTAGTCATTGTGCAAATTGTAGACTAGCTCTTTTGCAGACGTGTGCACCATATGCGATTTGCTTAATTGAGCCAAAGCGATTGAGAAAAACTGTAAGATATATTCTATTATAGCGCTATTCTAACGTCACAGAACTGGATAACAATTATAAAACATATTTATTTTTATTACACAGAGCGAGAGTGGACAATCACTGCTGAAACGGACTCGCGCTGTGTGTTCGGCGGGTGCGCGAGAGGGCGGAGCTAGTCTGTGATTGGCCAGAGGATCAGCGTGTCGTCACTCGGGAGAGGCGGAAGTTCAGAGGTCGTGCGAAATCACGGATGTCACTGTAAACACCGAGTTTACATCGCGTTTACTGTGTTTGATCTGATCTGACCTGAAGAACTGTGGGTGCTCTGCTTTACTGAAAGGGATGAATGTCTCCACGGCTGATATTTACGAACACAGTCACTCCTGCAAACGTTAAGCGCTGAAGTGAGTAAATAACACACGAATATTGGACGCGGATAGTTGTTTTGCTGCTGTAATGATCGCGAGACAGATGATGGTCACTCGTGTATGATCCATTCATCAACAAGTGTGAGCTTCATAAGCCTTGCTCTGCTGTTGTCGGGTGTGTATTCTGGAGGGTTTTCATTGAAACACAAACTGCAGAGTGTGTGTCTGCAATCAGGCTGAATATCATATATCCATAAATCATATAATTCGTCACTGATGATCCAGACTAGTTTCTAATGTTGTCCAGTATTCTCCTGTTCTGGGTCTCTGTGATATAAAGAATACCAACGAAAGTAAATCGACTACACTTGTTTCTTAACACACTTAAGTACACTTTTTAAAAGTGCACTTTATAATTATATCTATTATAAAGTCATGCTTAAGAGAAGTGCACTTGTTTTAATGAGTTGATAATTAAGTGTAGTGTTATTGGATGCCTGTGAATGATTCTGCATTTTTTCATTATTTATTTCTTGGTTAAAAGCATCTTGAATAGGAAGATGTGTTTAGGGTATTATCAATAATAATGATTTAATCTGTAGATTTATAGACACATTTGTCGCTGAGTTCCAGTAGCAGATCCGCAGAAACACAACACCGATCACGTGGATCTTTACTGTTAATCTTCTTTAATGTCTTTAAATCCCGCTCTTCTCGTCAGTTTAGACCGTGTTCCTGATGCTTTGGCCGATGGATCATAAATTCATTAGTGCCTTTTGAGAACTGCTTTGCACAGACCGACCGATATCAGGGTCTGAACTGTACTTTCCTTTTTGAAGTGATTTCAGTCATATTTCTAGCGATTCAAACACATCATGTTGAACAGTGCGCATCTGAAGCGTCTCAGCCGAAGGAAATATTAATAACGATAACATAAAAAATGAGCATACCGGCCAAGACCGATATATCGCCATCCCTAACCCTGCCTTAAAGGGATACTCCACTTTTTTTGGAAACAGGATAATTTTACCACTCCCCCAGGGTTAAACATTTGGGTTTAACCGTTTTCGAATGTATTCAGCCAATTTTTTGATATTTAGAAGAATATCAGTACCCAGACAGTTTCTGGTCTCATTGACCTCCATAGTATATTTTTTACATATTATTATATTTTTACATAATTCAACTTCGATCCAAACAACACTCATCCGTGTCCACTGGAGATTCAGCGGTTATAAAACCCAAAAGACTTCGTACTTCGGATTTAAGGTGGCTAGAGAAAGGTTCATGTTTGTAAGCGTACTCGTGCGGGGTGGACTCGTGTAGAGTCATGTGACCGTCTGCTAGCGAGGCTTCTGTCAGACGCAGGTGATAGTCTGTGATGGTTCTGTGTGCAGGATGATGCCGCTGTCCGTCCGAGGCCTGTGTTTCCTCCTCATGCTGTTCCTCGGCAGCTTCTTCGGGAGTGTGTTCCTGCTGGGTCCGGTTCTGCCACTCATGCTGGTGTCGCCGGCCTGGTACCGCTGGATCACGGACCGCATCGTGGCCACATGGTTCACGCTCCCCGTGGTACGGCACCGCCCCTGCCGGAACATCATGATAAGATCCTCTTCCTGCGTCAGAAGGAGAGCCAAATCTGATCGGCTGGTTTTTGACACGATATGTCTTACTCTTTTAGTCAACTCAAGGCACCTGTGTGTGTGTGTGTGTGTGTGCAGGCGCTGCTGGAGCTGGTGTTCGGGGTGAAGGTGGTCATCACGGGCGACGGCTTCGTTCCCGGCGAGCGCAGCGTGATCATCATGAACCACCGCACGCGTCTGGACTGGATGTTCCTGTGGTGTTGTCTCCTGCGCTTCAGTTTCCTGCGTCTGGAGAAGGTCTGCCTCAAGGCGGCGCTCAAGGCCGTGCCCGGCTTCGGTGAGTCACACACACACACACACACTCGCGCTACGCCAGAAAAGAGTGTGTAGCAATTGGGACGCACCGCCAGACTTTCTGTTTAAATTAGATTACGCCTTAAAGTTGTGCATAATTAAGGGCGTGGCCACTTGAGTGACAGGTGGACTGCCGCTGATGTTACTACTAGCCGTTTGTCTGCTGTGTGTTAGCGTCCCGCCCCCTCAGGTCACATGTTCGTTTATCCGGGAGTTTATTATGCAAAAACAAGATGGCGACGGCCGGCTCCGCCCACTTTGGGCTTCAGAAACACTACGAGTGATGTCACACACACTACACACACATATGTTATACAGTCTATGATTCAGGCTGCTATAGAGGGAGTGTGTGTGTGTGTGTGTGTGTGTGTGTGTGTGCAGGCTGGGCAATGCAAGTGGCCTCCTTCATCTTCATCCACCGCCGCTGGGAGGAAGATCGCACACACATGTCCAACATGCTTCAGTATTTCTGCCACATCAAGGAGCCGCTGCAGCTCCTGCTGTTCCCCGAAGGCACCGACCTCACCGGTACCACACACACACACACACACACGCACACGCACACACACACACACACACACACACACACACACTGCAGCACTGACCTCACCGGTACCACACACACACACACACACACACACACACACACATGCCAAAAGTAAAATGCCTTAAGATATTATGTCTTGTTTTCTGGGGAAATAAATCAAAATTAAGTGAGTTTTTCCTTAAAACAGGCGAAATTAAGCTGCAGCTTCAGCATTTCCCAGGAAACAACACTTCATATATTTTGTCACTTTACTCATCTAGTAAATGCATCTTGATTTAAGAATTTTAGATACAGTGATGTGAATAAGTGTTTGCCCCCATGCTAAAGTTGCCTAAAAAGAGGAATAAAAAATCATCTTTTGGATGTTGATCTTAATGCCTTAATTAGAAAAATGAGGAAAACTCCAACCTTTAAGGACACCAATTTTCTTTGTGAATGAATAATGTATCATAAATAAATAAATGTTTTTCTTTAAAATACAGGGTGCACATAGGGGCACCCCTATGTTAAATTCCCATAGAGTCAGGCATATTTTTATTTTTAAAAGCCAGTAATATATATTATATATATTAAAATATCCCCACATCATCACACACCTTCACCACACCTAGAGATTGGCATGGTTTTACTTCAGTTAGCCTAATAGCTGGTTTGATTTGCATTGAAAGATGATCTTATGGAAAGTACCCCATGCCAATCTCCAGGTGTGGTGGAAGGTGTGTGATGATGATGTGGGGATATTTTAATCCCAAAGGCCAAGGGAACTTTATCAGGATGCATATTATCCTGGATCCATGAAATAACTGGCTTTTAAAAATAAAAATCTGCCTGACTCTATGGGAATTTAACATAGGGGGGGAATGACTTATGCACCCTGTATTTTAAGGAAAAAACATTTATTTATTTATGATACACTATTCATTCACAAAGAAAATTGGTGTCCTTAAAGGTTGGAGTTTTCCTCATTTTTCTAATTGAGGCATTAAGATCAACATCCAAAAGATGATTTTTTATTCCTCTTTTTTGGCAACTTTAGCATGGGGGCAAACACTTATTCACACTGGAAACCAGACAAAAACACTGAGTAAGAAAGGCACTTCTGCAGTGTGTGTGTGTGTGTGTCGGTCTCCATAATGCTGTAGCTGAGCGCTGGATGATGATGTCAGCACAGAGAGGATGTGTAACTCGGGTCATGTGATCGTGGCTTCAGCTCCGGCTCTTCATTGTTGCGTGCAGAAAACACTCGAGCCCGGAGTGACGCGTTTGCAGAGAAGAACGGTCTTCCGAAGTACGAGTTCGTTCTTCATCCTCGCACCACCGGCTTCACCTTCATCGTTGACACGCTGCGGAAAGGTCAGAGGTCATCATATATACACACGTTTTCTAAATATAATTATATGGGGGCTTCCCTACTGCAAAAACAGAGTTCTGTAGAAACATACGATTTGATCAAATATAGATTTGCTGTTTTCATCATCGCCTTTGGCTCATTTTACCCCAACATCAGTGTCCATCATGAACTGATCCAGACCAAACCAGCTGATATCTGAACCAACAGCACGTCTCACACACATTCTGTACCATCCATACAACAGTAGAGTACACACACACACACACACACACCTGCTTAGTTTATTTCTGGACAGGAGAGCTGTCAGTCAGTAAATGTGAAACAGTAACCAGCGTTACGTATTTGAAAAAGCACATTTTTGTTCTAAATTGAAAAAGTAATGCAATTCCTGTGATGAAGTTCCTGTAATGCGTCCCACACACACACAACGCTGATTCGATTATTTCCCGTGGCAGGAGATAACCTGGACGCGGTCCACGATATAACGGTGGCGTATCCGCAGAACATCCCTCAGACGGAGCGGCACCTGGTTCTGGGTCTGTTTCCCCGGGAGATCCACTTCCACGTGCGGCGCTACGGCGTGTCGGTTCTGCCCAGGTGTGCGCCGGATCTGCAGCTGTGGTGTCAGGAGCGCTGGCGGGAGAAGGAGAACCGGCTCAGGGAGTTCTACCGGGCCGACCCGCGCCGCTTCGACGAGCCCGAGGCCCGCGTGCCGCCCTGTAAGAGCCAGCTCAGGGTGTCCCTCATCAAAGCCTGGTCGCTGGTGTTCTGGACCGGCTTCATCGGCGCCTCCTGCCTCGGCCTGTGGCTCTCGGCCCCCTTACGCATCTACTTCCTGCTCATGGTGATCTTCTTCCTGGGTCAGCTGAGGGTCACGGGGGGGGTGGAGCTGATGGAGCTAGCGTGTCACCGCTACTGGAGCTCGCGGGGTGGAGGAGTGGAGGAGAAGGAGGAGTGAGGAGACGCGTGTGAGCGAACGGCCACAGCACCTCCTGCTGGCGAGAGGATGAAGCGCAGCTCCTAATGAGGGACTCATCGCACTCATTAGAAACGCATCATGCGAGCGCTGGCGAATTACATTAATCACTGTGCGACCGAATGTCATGCCTGTGGAAGCTTGTTCCACCGTGGAGTTAAAAAGGTCATCACAACTTTTTCTCTCCGAAAAAGAAAACTCAGAATTGTGGGATTTGCAGTTTGTGAGAAAAAGTCGCAATTACCTTTATCCTGTGGTGAAAGCAAGACGACGGAATTGAGAGACAACGTCAAAATTGCAAAATGTAAACGCAATTCTGAAAAAAAAAAAATGTTGCAAGATATAAATGCGCAGTTGTGAGGAAAAAAATCGTGATGATCGTTGTTATTTTTTATTCAGTGGCAGAAACAAGCTTCCATACGTACCTGAGCTGAGGCCTCGTCTGTTAGCGTCTCTCCTGTTCCTCTCTCTCAGTCTCGCTGGCTTCCTCCTGTTTTAGTAGCTCAGTCCTGACCCGCTCATGACATGCGGACAAAAATATATATATATATATCACGGCCACGATAATCATTCGTTCCCTCGTGCGCATGAATTATTCATTCCCTCGTATAACTAAACCGTGTGCACGCTCTAATCATACAAAATATAATAATAATTCGGTCCTTTGTTTAAAATAAATAACAATATAATTAGTTCCCCCGTTTTAAGTAAATCGCACACACAATATAATAATTCGCTCCTTCGTTTTAAATAAATCTTGCACACAATATAATAGTTTGTTTCCTTGTTTTAAGTAAATCGAGGTAATCAAGGTTTCACGTTAATGGAGGTAATAAATTAGTAAAACATGTTGATGTATTAGTAAGTGGTGGGAACTAATTGTTGATGTATATATTTGTTCTTATGTCATGTGTGCCTCTGTAGGTTAATCACGAGTTACAGCCATATTTTTAAGAGCTATTGTATTTTTAAAACTTATTGTTTTTAAAGCTTATTTATTTATTTTATAGTAGTGGATCACAGCCGTAGCACATCATCAGCTTTGAGTGCTCGTGGAGAGTAATGTTTAAGTGTTGTTAACATCAGGAGTGTGTTCTCGGCTCTTACACGCGAACCAAGTGAAGATTCTCAGACAATCCGCTTTTAAATCAGGGTTTAACGCTGATTTACCAATTCATTAGATTACAGAATATCTGGCCAAAACTGAGTCCCATTGGCCTGACCTTTGACCTCTGGTGTTCCTCCTCGTGTCTTGGTGTGTGATGGAGGAAGACCAGCTCACTGTGATCAGTTCACACACACACACACGTCCCTAATGCACATGTCCAACCCTCACTATCACTCAGGTATATTCAATCACTGTAATCTATAATCAATACTCCAATAAATCAATGTTCTGTGTTTCTTTTCAATCTTGTGTCCGGTTCAGTTCTGCACATGTAGATATGAAGCACTCTAACATGTAGTGTGTGTGTCTGTGTATAAAACATCCGAAGTTTATATATCATATAAATGTAGCTAAATATCTTATCGTACAATATATATAGAGAGACACTCTTTAAGAAGATTGTGTTTTCATGCCCTTCCCAGTTTTAGCTGAATTCTGCTTCTTTCAGACCAGTAGAAAGAAAACATCCAAAAAAAGTGTTTATTTTATTGCACTTTTTTGCGTTTGTAGGAATGTTCAGATGCGGCGTGTTTGAGTCAGAAATATGCACCAAGTATGATTATATCTATATTATTTTTTCCGTTCATTCGGGATGATGAATGAGCCATGTGACTCTGATGTTTGAAGGTGAAGTGGGGTTGCCGTGACAACAAATAGGTCTTGTCAATGCAGACGGAGATCGTGCGTGTGCGCATGCGCAGTTTGTGCTCCGGGGATCATTATAATACAAGTCCCTTTGGTCTTTGTTATAATTCAGTTTTCTGCTGCGATCAGGTGATGTTGGGCTCATCTGAATAAGGTTGAGTAGAGTTTTAATCAAATGTGCGTCCTTTCTGTAATCGAAAACCATTAGGATCGTGCGTGCGCTGCAGTGTGTGTGTGTGTGTGTGTTTGTTCTGATGCTTCTGCTTCCTGGAAGTTTTAATTGTTTCTCTGGATTGCAGAGTTCGTGTGACACACACACACACACACACACACACACACACACACACACACACACCATGGAAAGAGTGACACCTTCAACCTCTTCCATTTTTAATAGTCGCTGTCTTCATCTGTAATGATCTTAACCGTAGCCTGGCTAAAACCAGACCATTCATTTGCCGGAAGTTGTCTGGGTTTCCCAGCCTATCTTAACCGTGTTTCTGTAATAAATGTTAAAAAATAACTGGCATAAAGTAGAGAAGTGCTTCATCTGACTGTCACATGACTGGTGTTAATCTACGTCTGTGTGTGTGAGAGACTTGTGTGTGTGTGTGTGTGTGTCTGCTGCCCTCTAGTGCTATATCTCTCTGTTCCTGTGACGTCATGAAACTCTCGTCCAATCACAGATGTTTTGCAGACCATCATCAGGTGAATCTTCAGCTCAGTAAATAGACTCATGAAAACTCAGTTCACAAATCATTTCCAGGCTAAATCATAATTTAATCACAATGATTCCTATTAGTGTATTCAGTTTACATTCGATTGTCTCGCTCACACACACACACACAACACTATGATTTACATCAGAACATGTAAATATCAGTTAATTCTGTGTTTCCCTGAATTAGCAAACAGTTATGAAGATTACTATGAGAAAAGAAACGATAAATAATAATAAGAAATACGCTGATTTTGTTGTGAATCTCATGAAAAAATGTCCAGGTCTAATTTAACCCCAAAAATAAGGATCTACAGATTTGTTGCATTACAGCAATGAAGCACAACTGTAATGCGTCAAGATTTATAATAGTTTTATATCGCATATGGAATTATTATATCACAAATTAATTTACATATTAATTTCTCATATTACAGTCATGGGAATTTTGCTTGATTGTCTGTAAGCAAAAGTAATCTTTGGTTACACTTTATTTTAAGGCATCGTTGTTCTGATGTAATTATATATTTAAGTACTGAGTAATATTAAGCAACTACATGTGCTTACATTAGGGTTAGGATGTTTGAGGGTTAGTTGCACGTAATTATGCATAATTTATAGTTTGTGCATGTAACATCACAATGATAACGTAAAATAAAGTGTTACCGGATCTCTTTATCTTGGGCTGAACTGTGAGCTGGACGTCGAGAGATTCACTCATTCACACAATACATAAGCAGCAGTTTCAGTCAGGCACCGTTGAACAGCATGTCGTGTTTAACGACTCAAACGAAGAAAACGACCCAGAAGTCTGAAAGGCACAGACGTGCGGAGACGTGAAGGGATAGTTCTCCCAGAAATTAAAATTAGCCCATGATTTACGCACTGATGATGGACAGATACACTTTTATGGAATTTGAAACAGACACGGACGATCACTGCCGTTATAACGGCACACACACAGATAAGATTGTGTTCGTCTGGAAGAAGAATGTCATGTACACCTAGGATGGCTTGAGGGACAGTAAATCATGGGCTAGTTTTCTTTTTAGGGTGAACTATCCCTTTAAACACTCTTTTGTGTCCTGCAGAATATCACAGATCCGGCTGGGATTCAGTCTCAGACTAAAACATCTTCACGCTCTTGAAAAAACAGATTTTTAGCTTTAAAACTTGGTGCTTTCGGCACACTTGTCAGGTGTGTTGGGGCTGTGTGTGTGTGTGTCTCTCAGCAGGGCGGGTCCAGCGTTCAGCATGTCAACAGCCACGTCCCCCGAGGGCGAGGAGGGGTTTCCGTCACACACACTCACTGCGCCGGCCGGACAGCAGGAGAGCTTCACGCAGGCGGGCGACACACACACTCCGCTGCAGTGTCCGGGGTCCGCGTCCCCCTCGGCCCGCTCCAGCTGCACCGTCACGCTGTGGACCCCGGCCCGGTGGAAGAGCTGCAGGATCTGTCCGTGGAGCCCGACCCGGCCCGCCGCCCAGCTCAGATCCGCCAGCTCCGGACACACTCGCACATGCAGCGTCGCCACGTTACGCCCTTTAGCCAGCTCCCACACGTGAGCCTCGTGCACGCTCGTCACGCCGGGGAGTTTGCACACACTCTCCACTGGGACACACACACAAAAACAAGCGTCATGACTCAGAAGCTTTTCAGTATGAACCACAACGGACATTTATCGGATATCTCGTGTTTATTCGTAATTATTTATCAGTGTTTTAAACTCCTGTTCCTGGTCATCTTGAATCAGAATCAGTTTGTCTTGCAGCTTCTCTTCTCTGATGATGTGGGCGGGGCTATAACCTGTCACTCACAAGAGATCAGCCAATAGCAAACCACAACAATCCAATCAATTCCCCACAGACACAATCAAGCCCCGCCCACATCTGTTCTTGTTCCAGAAGCGTTTCTACGTTTCTACCAGAAATGGTTCATTAATTGAAAAAAAAAAACCCTTTTAAAGCTTTATCTCTGTTAGTGCTGTGTGTGTGTGTGTGTGTGTGTAGTGATTCTCCAGTGTGTGTGTGTGTGTGTGTGCTGGTGAACTCACGGATGGGGCTCAGCTGCAGGTCAGCCGGACTCATCAGTGTGTGTGTGTGTGTGTGTGTGTGTGTGTGTGTGTGCTGGTGAACTCACGGATGGGGCTCAGCTGCAGGTCAGCCGGACTCATCTGCAACAGGATTCCAGCAGTTTCTTTGACCAGTGGAACGGCGGAGGACATGATGATGGCCACCATGATGAGGGTCAGACTGGGGTCCACGTAACACTGCCAGTTACACGGGCTCTCGGGGGCCAGGGGCCACACGTAGAACAGAGCCGACGCCACGACCACCACCACTGACCCCAGAGCGTCATTCAACACGTGCAGAAGAACACCTGCAGAGAGACGAGAGACGACACTGAAGACAACGCTGACCCCCCAACACTGACCCCCCAACACTGACCCCCAGAGAGACGACACTGACCCCCCAACACTGACCCCCCAACACTGACCCCCAGAGAGGCGAGAGCTGTATTTTAAAAATGTCATATAATTACAAAAATAAACACCGGTATTCGGTATGAACTGGTATCCCGCCAGCACTAGCCTAACACTCAAATAAAGGAGGCTCACCTCGGATGTTCAGAGGAGGACCTTCTCGCTCAGCCTTCTGGTCCTGGAGGCCTGTGGACGGATAATGGACAAGTGTGGAGTGCAGAACTGAAGATCCATGTTTGGTTCTGAGGGTCAAACATCACAGCTGGACGGTCAGAAGTCATGGATTAAGAGTGTTTTTCGCTGTAAACCTGCGCAGAGAAGCCTTGTCTCCGCAGCGCGAGCCTCCACAAACGAACAAGGTGTTTGAACTTGATGCGCCGCCGTTGTACTATTCTTTGAAACGAAAGAATCGCCTCGAGTAATTGTAATCTAGGGTTAGCGTTAGGGTTAAGGCTACCAGAGAAACTTCCACTCTCAGTAAACTTGCGGCTTCTTAACTGGTTGCAGTTCCACTCATATCCATATGAGGGCGCTCACAGGACAAGTGCAGATTGAATGGAGGTCTATGGAGCTCTCACTCAATTTTAGTCTAATAATTTGAATGCTGTATGCGAAATGAGATGCAAAGAAATGACACATTGTTGAGTGTTAGATTTTTTCACTTATTTGCTTTAAAAAGTCTTTTAAAATGTCAATGACGTCATACACATCTTACGACCAGAGACGCTGCTTTACGGCAATCCTTCAGTCACTTTGGTGCTTTCGCGCTCTGCACTTTCTTTTCTCTCGAGGCAGCTGACACAGGTAAATACGTGCTAGAACAGTTTTTGTAAGACCAAAGTTCTTAACATTCTGGTCCCGCTTCATTCAACTTCCTACCATGTTCCTACCAATCAAATCTGAGATTTCTCAACGGCATTTAGGTGAAAGAGACAAATTTAGCCGTCTTGCTCCATAGATTTAGCACTCATGGGCGATCGCCCCCAGTGGAACTCTGCTGGAACTACAACCAAACTTTGGTACAATAGGACTCAATAGGGAGCGGCCAGGCTCTCTGTAGACGGGGCGCTCTGGGGCTACTTTACATTTTTTATTTAGTTTTATGAACATGGTTATAGAACATGGACCTTTATTTTTTATTAAATGGCCTTATTGTAGTGTCCTAATTAATTTAGACGCACAAACTGGGTGCCGTGTGATGAGAACGTGCTTGGCCAGATTCGGCTCGAAGTCGCGCATCTCTTCGGAAGCGGGGCCGCGCGGAAAGTGCACACCACCATGCGAAATGGGGTCTCGCGCACGACCGCCCACTCCGCGATGACGTCATTTTTGTCACTGGCACCTTCTGGCAAGTATAAACCAAGCTAAAAGTTTAACTTTAGAACCAGATTTTTCCTAGAACTAAAGAACTTTATTCTAGTAACGCATTCTGTTCCAGTGTGAATGGCCTCTTTCATTACAGATTATTAGTTCACAGTACAAGAAAACAGTCAATACTGTAGTAATTCATGCATGATCTGTTTACAACAACTCTCATCACACACACACACACACACACACACACACACACACGCCATCTCTCTCCCTCACTCTCACACGCATACACACACTCTATCTCTCTCCCTCTCACACACACACTATGAAGCGTTGTGATGATGAGCACCTGCTTCTTCCTCAGCATCGTCCCCGTCCTCTTTGCTCGACTTCCCCGCGTCCTTCCGCAGCGCCGCGCACAGGCACCGGTAGTCCTGGAACACCAGGAGCCCGAGCACGTTCACCGCGAGCCCGAGCGCGCCCACGATCAGCACCAGCGTTGGGTCATCGATCGCCTGCGGCAAAGCGAGCCTCTTCAGCGACTCCATGGACACGGAGAAGCAGAGCGCCGCGAGGAACACCGCGTTGGCCAACGCGCCCACCACCTCCGCGCGGCTCATGCCGTAGGTGAAGCGCCCCGAGCCCGCGCGTCGCGACACACGCGCCGCCGTCAGCCCGACGCACAGCGACAGTATATCCGACAGCATGTTGAAGGAGTCGGACACGAGCGCGATGGAGTTTCCCATGTAACCCGCCACGATCTCGGCCACGAAGAAGACCACGGTGATGACGAGCATCAGGATCAGGCGGCACGTCTTCCCGCTGTAGCGGCCCATGGTCGAGCCGAATGTGTGTGAGACGCAGGTGCGCTCGTCTTTCGCGTGCGTTCAAGTGTGTGAGATGCAGGTGTGTGTGTGTGTGTGATGGTGAGCTCGTCTCTGCTCATCACCTGGAGTCTCGCGCTGACGCGCATGAGTTGGCAGTTTTCCTGACACCGATTCAGCGCGCGCTGTTGTGTTGCTGGATTCCTCTCACTGTCACCTTTGGACACGCGCGCACACACACACACACACACACACACACTCACCCAGCGGGTTTCTTTCCTGCTGTTTAAGCGTTAGTTAGTGAGTTCCGTGCAGGTCAGCGGGGTTATGGCTCTACGTGCTCACTGTAGAAACAGTCGGATAATAACTCATCTGATTACATGAGCGCGATAAGAGTCTGCTGACTGACAGCTTTCATCTCTGATCATAAAACCTCTCGATCTTATGAGCTTCATCTTATTCTCTCTCGTGTCCTCAAAACAACTCGCACGTGCGCTATCTTTCTCATCGAGTCTTTCTTTATTCCACAAAAGGTTGATTAGTTTTAGAATTTTTATTTTATTTTATTAAAGGTTCCAAAAAGGGTTTTTTGAAGAACCATTTGGTTCCCCAAAGATCCTTTCAGCGATCAGTCCTTAAAAGAGACGTTTTGTGAAATACATTTGAATAATCTGAAGAAACTTTTGTGCAATGGATAATTTCAATGTTCAAGATTCAGCTTTACAGTGATAAACAGCATTTCGTCTGTTGTTCAGCTGAAGTCAGCTCCCTTGAAAAGATAATCTATTATTAAATTATATCATCTATAATGAAATTCTGCTGGAAACAGTGATGCCAACATCCATAATATGGTATTTCATATTAAGTGTTAAATGTTCTTCTCTGGAACCATTGATGCTGCTGAAAGGTTCTTTGGGGAACCAAAAACGGTTCTTCTATGGAAACCTCTTTTTGAACCTTTATTTTTAAGTTTAAGAAGCAGTTTCTTTTTACATACTGGTGTGTTTTTCTGTTGATCTGATTTGTTTGTCAGTAAACACGTGTTTGACCCGCAGAAATGAGGTTTTGTTCCAGTGTACGTGAGCAGGGCTTGAATTACAGTAGATGTAAGACAAAAACCTTTCCGTCAGCTCTAGTTAATACACACACACACACACACACACACACACACACACACACACACACACACACACACACACAGAACTGAAGATGATCCTCTGGGCTGTTGGATGAAGTCGACTGCAGAAGAACAACACTGAGCTTCACTGCCCTCTGCTGGAGAAGCCCAACACACAGCTTCATCTTCAGCTTCGGGACGGGACGTATTCCCCAGTCTGACATCATAGCCTGAACAAAATTATAAACGCGACACTTTGGTTCTTGCCCCGATTCTTCATGAGCTGAACTCCAAGATCTAAGACTTTTTCTATGTACACAAAATCTCTCTCCTGGGGTGCCTCAGGGCTCAGTGCTGGGACCCCCGTCTACATGACATCACTAGGATCTGTGATTCAGAAACATGGCTTTTCCTATCATTGCTTCGCTGATGACACACAACTCTACCTCTCGTTCCAGCCTGATGATCCGACGGTACCTGCCCGTTTCTCAGCCTGCCTGACGGACATCTCTGGCTGGATCAAGGACCACCACCTTCACCTCAACCTTGCGAAGACAGAACTACGCGTGATCCCGGCCAACCCAACTCTTCATCACAACTCCTCCATTCAGCTCGGCTCATCATCCATAACTCCATCAAGGTCAGCTGGGAACCCTGGGGTTGATCAGATGATCAGTGGAACTTCACAGACCTCATTGCTGGAACTGCCCGGTCCTGCAGATGGGCCTCGCTCAACATTAGGAGGATCTGCAGGCCCTTCCTAGCAGAGCTACACAACTCCTTGTCCATGTGTTGTTTTATCCAGACTGGACTGTTCCAGCTTGCTCTGTCAAACCTCCGCAACTGATCCAGATCGTCTGAGACCAGCCGGACACAAGCGGCTGCATGAACCGGTTTCCAGAACCAAAGAGTTTCTGCACAAACAGTCCAGAATCGTCTCAGGGAAGCTCGTCGCTCGTCACCCGCTGAGCGTGTTCGTAGGGTTGGGTATCGAGAATCGAGTATCGATTGGAATCGGGACTAACTTTTTGTTTTTCCCGGAATCGTTCAAAAGTTAAAATTTCGATTCCTAGTTTCGATATTCACAGTCCGCCGAGCGGAAGAAGAAACCGCTGAACAACACCAACGAAGAAGCATCTACCGGAAGTGTTGGCATAACCACGCGAGTCGAACATGAGTAGCTTACGTCGGCGATCCAAAGTGTGGCTTCACTTTTCTAAAAATAACGAAATCTCGGCAAAATGCAAAATTTGTGACTAAAGGAGTATTTGTGACAGAAGGAGTATTTCCTTCAGAAAGGCCGTTGATTAGCAAGGTTAGCTAAACTTTTTTGACCCTGCCTCTTAGAAGAATCGGAATCAAGAATCGTCAGGATCCGGAATCGAAACAAGGAATCGGAATCAGAATCGTTCAAATTCAAACGATACCCAACCCTACGTGTTCGTCCTGCTCTGGATCGGCGTATGCGTCAGCGTGTTCCCGGTCCATCAGATATCCAGCAACTCTGAAGAGGACCATCCCCACACAGGCCCGATCCACAAGCTGATCAACTCTATGCGAAGGAGAGATGTGTGCACTGTGGCGGTCACACCAGATCCAGATCCAGTAAAACTGCACATTATACGCCTTATTCACGGCAGCGCCATCTTTGATTTTTAATGAGAATGAAAGCGAGGCTGTGAGGGATAGACTTGCATCTCTTCAATGGGCTGTACTGTTATTTAATGTGTTTTCAGATTGTTCTGCTCATGAAACACTGGAAAAATATCTTTCCAAGAAATTTAGTAGACAAAAAACTCCCGACAATGTAAGCTGTGGAAAATTGTCAGTAATCTAGGAGCTTTATTCAGCTTTTTACAGCGGATGCCGTTGGAAACACGGTAAGTCTATCCCTCACAGCCTCACTTTCAGATTAGAAACATCAGACATGAACAAACATCATAAACAGAAAATGCTTTAATGAAAGGATAAATAGAGAGAAGCAGAAAACGGTCTCGCTGGTCACACTTTTACATCACAAACGAACACTGGAGAGAAACGATCATAAGCGTGTGAGGAATTTGCTGAGAATTACAGAACAATAAAGTTTCAGACTGCGGCAGAACTGAGGAGCTTTAGGAACAAATCCGGCCGTGAACGAGCCAGTAATCGCCTCAGTAACTCAACGCTCCTCTGATGCTGAACTGAGGAAAAAGCAACTGAACTACAACTATTCATCTCGAACAAAGGCGGGATCTTTCGGGAGTGTGTGATGGAGAACAGGCTGATGCGTCAGGAACCGTTACACACGTGTTTATACATTTCACTCAGAGCAATGCCTCGATCACAGCACTGACAGAAACCAGTTCACCCAGAGGAGAAGCTCCCAATCCCTCCAGTCAGCAATCCTGAACCGGTCCGTGGAGCTCTCGACGGCAGCGCGCACACATGAGGAGGAGTTACATTAGCCATCGCACTCCTCACCGCACTGGGCCATCCGTGAACCATCAAGGAAACTGACGTGATCCCCACAGCAGAAGCGAGATGTGTGTGTGCTGGCATTGCTGTGGTTTTCCTGTGTCTTCAGCTCAGGTTGTGCTTTAGTGAACACATGAAACACACGATCCACAGAGATCCAGGAAAACAATCAGAGCAACGAGATTCGTCAATCATTCCCCAAAACGTTTGATGCTTTTCTCCGTCTGTTCTACAAGCGCGAGTGAAACTGCAGGTTCATCCTATCATAACATCAAGAGCTTTGAAAGATGGGGAGAAAACTCATTATTGAACTATAATCAGTTTGTTAATCTACTAATCTGCAAAATGTGTTGCATAACGTTCACTGAGAATAACTGAGCTGAAGACACGGAGCCTGACCCTGAAACAAGAGCAATAATGGCATAGACACACTATAGTACGAAGCCGTCAATGGCTCAAGCACAGAGAGGAAAGATGCGTCAAACATGAGCTTATGGATTTCTGTCAGAGTATTACGATTCACACTCCTTCATGAGCCTCTCTGTACTTGCAGCCAATTGAAGAGGAGATTTTTCAGCGTCAAATGCGTGTTTATTTGCAAATCTATTTAGATAAAATCATGTTTCTCTGTGAGGAGGCGGGCTGACGGAGGTCACGTGACTGGGCTGATGAAGGTCATGTGATCACGTGCCCGGGCTGACGGAGGTCACGTGACTCAGGAGGCGTCTGAAGGCACGTGCTCCTCGAAGCCCTCGCTCTCCCGCACCAGCGCTCGCTCCAGGATGACTCGACCCTCTTTATAGCGCTGGCTGTCCTCTGTGGCGAACTCGTAGATCCAGCCCAGCTTACTGTTGCAGTTCTTACAGCTCACGTCCCGAACCATGTGTCTGCCGGTCAACATCACGCGGTCCTGCACCTCACTGTACTGCAGGTTCACCACCTGAGGACACACACACACACACACCCGTCAGCCAGAAACACGGAGCACATCTTGAAGAAAACTAAACTAGAGGTAATCCGGGTTTCCTAATCTATAATCCTATGAAACAGTGGCTAAACTAACGGAGAAGAAGCTTCAAGCGACACAGCAGTAATGACTTTATGAACTTCTTCACTTATAAGATTGATAATATCAGGGACAAAATTATAACTATGCAACTGTCTACTATCAGGGGGTGTGTTGTTGTCTCCCTGAGGAAGGATTTGTCTCATTTGCTGCTATAGGAGAGGAAGAATTTTGCAAACTCGTTAATTCATCTAATCAACAACCTGTATGCTAGACCCAAGGCTCAGTAGTAGGACCGCTGCTATTCACTCTGTACATGCTACACACACACAAACTGTACATGCTAGCCTCACACACACACACACACACGTGTGTGTGTGTGTGTGTGTACACATGCCTTGTTGAAGAGGAAGGCTCTCCCTGTGGCTCCAGTAAAGCGGGTTGAGATCAGCTCTGAGCGGTTCGTCAGGATCGTGTCACAGTTCGCGCAGGAAAACAAGCGCGTCCCACCGATGTGATCCAAGAAGATCCGGCCCATGATTCCTGCAACACACACACACACACACACACACACACACACACACACACACCTGTGAGGAGAGACGAGCACCGATATAACGGCAGTATTCAGCCACAGTGCCTTGCCTAAACGATTTCATGCGTGTCGTCTCTCTCATCTTCACATCTCTCTCTCTCTTCTTCAGTAACCCCCCCTCTCTCTCCCTCAATATCTCTCTCTTCTGCATGTCACTTCTCAATTTTCAATTTCAAATTAGCTTTATTAGCATGACTCGATGACTGTGTAACACAATGTTGCCAAAGCATCAACATGATATATAAATAATAAAACAATCAAACAAACAAAACATATATGTATAGATCATGTCATATCATGCGGCATAAATAGATCGTTTATTTACACACACAACCTCTCTCTCTCTCTCTCTCTCTCTTTAATTCAAATGTGCTTTATTGGCGTGACAACTACTTCAATGTATTGCCAAGCATTTCCAATCATAATAGACACATAAAATAAATAAATAAAAAATGAAAAATGTAAGTAGAACAATATCTCTCTCTCTCGTCTGTCGCTCAGCGTCACACAATAACAACAACAACATGATCAGATGAGCTTGAAAACGGTTATGGCGATTGATGGCCAAAATAAAAACAAATCTGGCCGTTTACTGGTTAGAATGATTAAAACTCTTACCAGCAGATTTAGATCGAGTGTTTATTTATTTCCGTACAGCTCGCACTGCTGTTTCCTTTCTGCGCTTTCGCCAGACTTTATATCAACATCCGGTTCGGTGACGTACGCGCTGACGTCACACGATCCGGCGCACGTGTCATGACAACAGCTGTCGGAAATGTGAAAGTTTGATGGGATACCTAACCTCTCCCAGACCCGGCAGACACGTATGTAGGTAAGATATGTTTTAAATCGACTCTAAAAAATAATAGAGGTATCCGTCTTCTCGTTCTCAATGATTGTGTCTCTACTCCTCATGTTATTCCAAAATGGAACGCGTTAGTGGAAGATATTTCATGGAAGAAGGTTTGGACTCTCCCTAAATAAGGTCAAAGAGATTTCTTTTAAGCTTATTCATCAATATTATCCTGTCAAAACGTTCATAGTGTCAAAATTTAAAGTATAGATGTAAACTGTACTTTTTGTGATTCAGAAGAGACTATCTTACATCTTTTTTGGTACTGTGGTCATACCAGACAACTTTGGCAAGACATTTGCCAATTCATTGTAAATTATATATATAAAGACTTTGTGCTTTACTTCAAATATGTTCTATTTGGGTTTTTCATATTTGAGAAGCAATATGAGAATATTTTTTTTCTTTGCAACTTAATTATTTTGCTTGCAAAATATTTTATCCACAAATGTAAAACTATGAAAGTTACCCCAAATTTTTCTCACTTTCAAGAAGATGTTAAGATTTATATCAGAACTTTATCTACCTCTTGTAACCAAAAGGCTACTAAAACTTTGAATGTATGCTCATTTTTTGATGTGTTTGTATAAAAAGAGATAGTATGTGTGTATATATATATAATATTATTTTCTGTTTAAGTTATTATTATTTTATTTATTTATATTTTTTGTCTTTCTCGTTAAATTCCAATGTAATGTAATATGTATCAATCCTTGAACCTCTGGCTCTTGTTTGTGGTTTTCAAAACCTTTCACTGTTTTCACTGTAAGTAAATGTTTAATAAAAAAATAAAAAATAAAAATTTGATGGAAATTTTAGAAATGTTGTAATTGCACATCAATAAAAATCTCAACCCCCCCCCCCCCCCCCCAATATGTGAAAACAATTGTTGTGGGAAGATATTCCAGATGGAGTCTACCTATTAAGCCAATTTATTTTGAAAGTATAATTTAAAGAGTTAAAATCAATCAAATTTAATCCACCTCTCTCTGTTATAATAGTTTAGAATCACCGATTTCTTCATATAGTGGATTTTATTTTTCCAGACGAAATCTGTCAGGACTCTATCAATCACTTTAGCTGTGGTCTTATCAACATACAGAGATGAAGTGAAAAGCCTCTCAGCCTTGGTGAGCAAAATTCTTCCTTTAATAGACAGCTCTCTTTGAAGCCAGCAGTTCAGTTTTTTCTTTGTTTCATCAATAATCAGAGTTAAATTTGTTGCACATCTATTTATATCTTTAGTTATTTCTATACCAAGATATTTAACAGAGCTTTTAACAGCTATACCGTTTATTGTGGAAACACTACAATTTTTTTAATGGGAAATAATTGGCTTTATGCACAGCTGCACTACTTCCTGAACTTAAGCCAGCTCCTTTGTTTCCTGTCTGCCATTATTGGCCAAATTGATTAATCCAGCCTGAGCTCAGTAGTCACGGCAACAATAATCAGACACACCTGAATTAATCAAGTTCGTCCAATAATGGCAGACAGGAAACAAGGAGCTGGCTTAAGTTCAGGAAGTAGTGCAGCTGTGCATGAGATCTTCAGACTCGGACAGGAAGCTTTAGAAAATGACTGAAGGATATTTAGGGCTATAGGGATTTGAGAAGACTCTTCTAAAAACAGCGCTGCGTCAGCAGCTAACTGACTAATGATTCAATTTGTAGTTCCAACAATTATGCCTTTTTGGTTGCATATACAAATAATATGCAAATTAAGAAATTGTACTGCAATTAAAAACAAAGGAGACACTGGACATGTCGAACACCACGATCAAGGAAAAATCTGGGAGAAGTACTGTTTTTCAGTTTAATAGAAATATTTCCATTTAAATACAACATTTTCACCATCTTACAAAATCAGTCACCAAATCCAAATTTTTTAAGTGCTTGAAATAGAAAATTGTGTTCTATAGTATCAAACGCTTTGTAATAGTCTAAGAAAAGAATGAAGCTATATCGTTATTAATTTGTACTTTTGGCATGGGCTTTAATATATAACACATAAACACACATTTGGAATAATCAATATATCTTGTATAAAAATAGATCTTTATTTTATGATATTTGGTTTATTAACGGTTTAATTTTAGTTCGTCAGCTTTTAACAATCAAGGTTTCTTAATGACATACACAGAGTTTCTTTCAGAATACAATATACCAGTTACTCCCAAAGAATTTGCTATTGTTATGGGATTTATACCAACAGGGATCTGTATCCTCTTTAAAAATTGTCCTTACTCTCTTACAATAATTAATACTCTTCCTGAGCCAGATAAAACTCCAATTGGTAAAATATGTTTTTCAGGAAAAAAAAGATAGAAATAATAAAGTTAGATCCCTCTTTCTTGCAGATAGTCTCTGTTTCTCCTGTAATTTCATACTGGAGTAGATTATTTAAAAAATTAAATTGGGAAAAGATCTGGTCCTTACCACAAAAATATTTTTTAACAAATAAAGTAAAAGAAGTATCCTTCAAAATAATAAATACATTTGACCCTGCTAAATATTTCATGATTAAATATAAAAGTAATATTGACACAAGATGCTCATTTTGCTAAGTTCACAACTGCTTATCTATACTAAACAACTATGGGAAAGTATTGGCAAGTTTATTAAAGATAATATCCAGCAAGATATATCAGTAAAGACATCATTTTTGGATACTTTGACTTTGATGCCGATAAAAAAAAGCTTGCTTTGTTACCAATTTAATTTATTTTATTGGGAAATTCTATATCCATAAATGTAATTTCTCCAAAAATAAACCAATCTTTATAGTTTTTTTTGAAAGAGTTTGAAATGTTCCTTAACACCATCTCATCCTCAGTAAATAAGGAAGCAATAAAAACACTTTTATTTTGTAATGACTTTAATTTGGTTAGACCTACACTAAATTTTGTATAGAATATCTTGACCCTCATTTTATTTATTTATTTTCCTCTTCTTTTTGGTTTCAGATAGTCATACATTTGTGTTAAGATGACTCTGTACATATTGTTGTCATATTTTGTACAGATATGTTTGCAATTTTGTAACAGATTTGTATGCTATGTGCTATGATTGTCATCTTTGTTTGTTTATAAGCATAAAAAAACAGCTGTCGGAAGTGTTTTATTCAACTATTCTTTTATATTCTGTTATTTTTAATACGTATCGTTGTGTTGTAAATGTGTTGTTCCACGCCGTAAACTGAACGTTCAAACAAGTGTATGGTTCAAACAAAACATTACAAAGAATAGCTGTCGGAACCAACATTAAAACGGAGAAAAACAAGATACTCAAACCCCGTTTCTTCTCTATGGAATCTTATTTAAGAGAAAGAGGGTTTCATTGTAAAAAAACAACAAACAAATGCTTAGAAATGCTTTGGCAATACATTGAAACAATTGTCATGCCAATAAAGTACATTTTGAATTGAGAGAGAGAGAGAGAGAGAGAGAGAGAGAGAGAGAGAGAGAGAGAGAGAGAGAGAGAGAGAGAGAGAGAGAGAGAGAGAGTGAGAGAGAGTGTGTGTCTGCAGAGGGCGCCAGAGCTCGTTCATATCATTATTTTGAACATTAGCACACAGAAGGTAAGAGAGGAGAAATTTTGCTCAACAGAATCAGCTTTTATTAACACCACATTCATGTGTAATTTCTGTAATTGATCATCTCGATACACAACTTATTCTGCGCAGGTCATCCTCAGCATATCCGGTGTGTGTGATCTGTGCTCGGGCTCTGAGGGGTTAGCTCGCTTTAGCCCGGTTAGCCGGAGCGGCTAATAATGACCCTTGATACCGGACTGATTAATTATTGTCTTTCATCTGAATGTCATCTTTCGATTTTATGCTAAAAGAGAAATGCGGTTTTGGTGAAAGGAATATTTTGATCTGATGGTTTGAGCTGTTTGTGTGGACAAGTTGATTTGACAGTGCTAATCGTGCTAGCACTGCATTTACAGATGATTAACTCCATGTTGAATTATTTTATAAAATTAAAATCAGTTTTACTGAACGAAATACTCTAATACGCGGGATAAAAACAGGCACATGTATCATTTGTTTTACTACCATTAATTCTGATGTCCCAGCAAAAAATATATACCTCATACACACACATAATGGACATACTGTGATCTAATGCAGTTTAAATCTGTTGATTTTCTGAAATTGTGCTGTTTAATCTGGCAAACCTTCAAGAAATTAAATGTCATTGTTATAAAGAGTAGAGTGAAACGATTAACTGTGTTTCTATTAATAATCTGTCATTTAAAGGTTAGAGGTCATCCTCTGGTGTTCTCAGAAGGGCTCCACCGGCAGTGTGTGTTTGAGACGCAGCCGTGTGTCCTGTGAGGATGATGATGAGGATGATGATGATGAGCTGTTGTGTTTCTCTAAATATATTCTGGCATGTGCCGTCAGAGATATGATTATATATTTGTCCTGGGCAGTGGCAGAGACTGAATCTGATGCGTCGGTTCTTCACACACACATATCAGGCTTTATTGACTTTATCCAGTGATATTGATGATTAAAGCAGCTTTACAGGAGAGAATTATCCAGATCAAGTTCTGTTCTCATCTTACAGTGTCAGTGCAGCCAGATCCATAATACTGGATATATGTCTTTCGTAGCTCACGATAATGACAGATGTGTGGCTGAGTATCTGTGTGTATCCCTCAATTTTCAATTTCAAATTAGCTTTATTAGCATGATTGTGTAACAGTGTTGCCAAAGCATCAACATATTATCTATAAATAAAACAATCAATCAAAACATATATGTATAGATCATGTCATATGTGGCATAGAAATAAATAGATTAATAAACACAGTCTATCCTAAGAAATAAATAAATACATTGGGTCACTTTAGAGAATTAGCTGTCTCTAGCATTATGAACAGCCAGCAAGTATTTAGCCGCTAGTGCAGCTGTGCTATCATGTGCTCCGAGTAAGAAGGACATTTCCTCAGTGTCACTCAGTTCACAGAATGATGGGATCAAGGTTTCAAATCTGGGCAGAAAAGTCTCTCTTATCTTAGTATCTTAGATCTCTCTCTCTCTCTCTCTCTCTCTCTCTCTCTCTCTCTCTGTCTGTGTGTGTAATCTGTGTCTCTCTCTCTCTCTTATGATGGACACTTTTATGGACTTCCAAACACATGCCGCCATTCACTGCCATTATAAAGGAGTCAGCCCAGGACATTGTTTGACATAACTCTGATTGCACTCGTCTGAAAGAAGAAAGTCATATACACCGAGGATAACTTGAGGGTGATTAAATAATGATCTAATATTCATTTTTTTGACCCCCCCCCCCCCCCAGCTGTCCTCTGATTGGCCGCTGACAGAGCAGTGATGCGGCTGCTGATTGGGCTGATGGAGGTCTAGGCGTGGGATGTTACGCTGGACGGTGCACCTGGAGGGCGGCCCGCGGCGGGTCAACCATGCGGCGGTGGCGGTCGGGCACAAGGTGTACTCGTTCGGCGGGTACTGCTCGGGGGAAGACTACGACACGCTCAGGCAGATCGACGTGCACGTCTTCAACACCGGTGAGGGACAAACCCGTACATTATTCCAACAGCTGGATTTTTATGAAGTAACATTTAAATGTTGTAACAAATGTACTGCTCATTGTTAGCTCATGATAGTTAATACATTAGCTCATGTAAACTAATTGACCTTATTGTAAAGTGTTACTGCGTTTCGTGTGGAGATGCTGCGAAACAATGTATTAGTGAAAGTGCTATACAAATAAAGTTGAATCGAGTTAAACTGAATGATGTTTTTGAGGTTTGCTGGTTTCGAATTTGAGCGTCTTTTGTGTGTTTGTCTGCGAGCGTCTTGTGTGTTTATTTGTTTGTGTGTGTTTTTGATGTGTGTCTGTGAGCGTCTCACTTGTGTGTGTGTGTGTCGGCAGTGTCTCTGCGCTGGACGAAGCTGCCGCCGGTGCGCACCGGAGGACGAGAGCACACTCGCGAGGTTCCCTACATGCGCTACGGTCACACCGCTGTCCTGCTGGACGAGACCATCTTCATCTGGGGCGGCAGGAACGACACAGAGGGGGCGTGTAATGTGCTGTACGCCTTCGACGTCAGTAGGTGGCGCTCACACAAGTTCACGCTGACTCACTCAGACTCACTCAGACTCACTCTGAGTCACTCAGACTCACTCTGACGCACTCTGACTCACTCTGACTCAATCAGACTCACTCAGACGCACTCTGACGCACTCAGACTCACTCTGACTCAATCAGACTCACTCTGACTCACTCTGACTCACTCAGACTCACTCTGACTCACTCAGACGCACTCTGACGCACTCAGACTCACTCTGACTCAATCAGACTCACTCTGACTCACTCTGACTCACTCAGACTCACTCTGACTCACTCAGACTCACTCTGACTCACTCAGACTCACTCTGACTCACTCTGACTCAATCAGACTCAATCAGACTCACTCTGACTCACTCTGACTCACTCAGACTCACTCTGACTCACTCAGACTCACTCTGACTCACTCAGACTCACTCTGACTCACTCTGACGCACTCTGACTCACTCTGACTCACTCTGACTCAATCAGACTCACTCAGACGCACTCTGACGCACTCAGACTCACTCAGACTCACTCTGACTCACGCTGACTCACTCTGACTCAATCAGACTCACTCAGACTCACTCTGACTCACTCTGACTCACTCAGACTCACTCTGACTCACTCAGACTCACTCTGACTCAATCAGACTCACGCTGACTCACTCAGACGCACTCAGACGCACTCAGACTCACTCAGACGCACTCAGACTCACTCAGACTCACTCAGACGCACTCAGACTCACTCTGACTCACTCAGACGCACTCAGACGCACGCAGACGCACTCAGACGCACTCAGACGCACGCAGACGCACTCAGACGCACTCAGACGCACTCAGACTCACTCAGACGCACTCAGACGCACTCAGACTCACTCAGACTCACTCAGACGCACTCAGACTCACTCAGACTCACTCAGACGCACTCAGACTCACTCTGACTCACTCAGACGCACTCAGACGCACGCAGACTCACTCAGACGCACGCAGACTCACTCTGACTCACTCTGACTCACTCAGACGCACTCAGACGCACTCAGACTCACTCAGACGCACTCAGACTCACTCTGACTCACTCAGACGCACTCAGACTCACTCAGACGCACTCAGACTCACTCAGACTCACTCAGACGCACTCAGACTCACTCTGACTCACTCAGACGCACTCAGACGCACGCAGACTCACTCAGACTCACTCAGACGCACTCAGACGCACGCAGACTCACTCAGACTCACTCAGACGCACTCAGACTCACTCTGACTCACTCTGACTCACTCTGACTCACTCAGACTCACTCTGACTCACTCTGACTCACTCAGACGCACTCACTCACTCAGACGCACTCAGACTCACTCAGACGCACTCAGACTCACTCAGACTCACTCAGACGCACTCAGACTCACTCAGACTCACTCAGACTCACTCAGACTCACTCAGACTCACTCAGACGCACTCTGACTCACTCAGACTCACTCAGACTCACGCTGACTCACTCGGACTCAATCAGACTCACTCTGACTCACTCTGACTCACTCAGACTCACTCTGACTCACTCAGACTCACTCTGACTCACTCAGACTCACTCTGACTCAATCAGACTCACGCTGACTCACTCAGACTCACTCTGACTCACTCTGACTCACTCAGACTCACTCAGACTCACTCTGACTCACTCTGACTCACTCAGACTCACTCTGACTCACTCAGACGCACTCAGACTCACTCAGACTCACTCTGACTCACTCAGACTCACTCAGACTCACTCAGACTCACTCAGACTCACTCAGACTCACGCTGACTCACTCAGACTCACTCAGACGCACTCTGACTCACTCAGACTCACTCAGACTCACGCTGACTCACTCAGACTCACTCTGACTCACTCTGAGTCACTCTGACTCACTCTGACTCACTCAGACTCACTCTGACTCACTCAGACTCACTCAGACTCACTCAGACGCACTCTGACTCACTCTGACTCACTCAGACGCACTCAGACTCACTCTGACTCACTCAGACTCACTCTGACTCAATCAGACTCACTTTGTATCACTCAGACTCACTCTGACTCACTTAGACTCACTCTGACTCACTCTGACTCACTCTGACTCACTCAGACTCACTCAGACTCACTCTGACTCAATCAGAGTCACTCTGACTCACTCAGAGTCACTCTGACTCACTCTGACTCACTCAGACTCACTCTGACTCACTCAGACTCACTCTGACTCACTCAGACTCACGCTGACTCACTCAGACTCACTCAGACTCACTCTGACTCACTCAGAGTCACTCTGACTCACTCAGACTCACTCTGACTCACTCAGAGTCACTCTGACTCACTCAGACTCACTCTGACTCACTCAGACTCACTCTGACTCACTCAGACTCACTCTGACTCACTCAGACTCACGCTGACTCACTCAGAGTCACTCTGACTCACTCTGACTCACTCTGACGCACTCAGACTCACTCAGACTCAATCAGACTCACTCAGACTCAATCAGACTCACTCAGTTTCTCAGATTAGCAGCATCAGTGTAAACTCCGGAACACACCAAGCCGACGGTCGGCCGTCTGGCAGATTTAGTGCGTCGGCCGACTAGGTTTCCTCGGTGTGATGCGCACGGTTCCGTGCCGTTGGCTGAAAATAGTCGGCTTTGTTTCGCGCGATTCGACATGTTGAATCGGCGTCGGGCCGTTGGGGAAAGAGAGAACTCTGATTGGCTGTTCAGCTTAGTGAAAGAGTCAGTGCACAAGAATAAACGCAAAACATCAAGCAGAGAAGCCCAAACGGTAAAGATAGAAGGCTGTTCGTATGTTACGTCTTCTTACCGGAGTGTTCCTCTGCGAATATTTCAATATTAACATGAGCGGAGTGGAATAAAGAAAGTGTTTACAGGAGTGATATTCAAAACAGTAAAAACGTGCTGCTTTATTTACGGTGTGTGTGTCTGCAGCCGGTGTTGGTCGGTTTTCCTTCTGAATGACGAATATAGACTAATATATCTGCAGAAATAGACGGTTGGCTCATGACACGCGGGCGCAGAACACTCATTATAGCTGACCGTCGCCTGTAACGGTTGTTCTGTTCTCAGATCAGCACCGATGGTGTGTGTGTGTGTCACTGGCTCCGGTTGTGTGTTTCTCCTGTAACGGTTGTTCTGTTCTCAGATCAGCACCGATGGTTCACTCCCAAGATCTCGGGAACGGTTCCGGGCGCCAGAGACGGACACTCGGCCTGCGTTCTGGGAAAAGCCATGTTCATCTTCGGTGGATATGAGCAGCTGGTGTGTGTGTGTGTGTGTGTGTGTGTGTGTGTGTGTCTTCCGTGATGAGCTTCACTGCTAAAGTTCAGTGTGTTTGATACGTGTGTGTTTGTGTTCTCAGGCCGACTGTTTCTCCAACGACATTCACAAGCTGGACACCAGTAGCATGTGCTGGTCACTGGTCAACGCTCGGGTGAGTGTGTGTGTGTGTGTGTGTCTGCTGCCACTAGAGGGAGCCGTGGAGCCTCGATCTGTCAACAACTGCTGTCACTATAACACAACACCACAGATAGAAGTGTGTGTGCGATCGTCGGTTTCATGTGTGTGTGTGTTAGAGAATGTGTGTGATTGTCTGTTTGATTATGATTATGTTCTGTACTCTGACTGTGGTGTGTGTGTGTGTGTGTGTGTGTGTGTGTTCTGTACTCTGACTGTGGTGTGTGTGTGTGTGTGTGTGTGTGTTCTGTACTCTGACTGGTGTGTGTGTGTGTGTGTGTTCTGTACTCTGACTGTGGTGTGTGTGTGTGTGTGTGTGTGTGTGTGTTCTGTACTCTGACTGTGGTGTGTGTGTGTGTGTGTGTGTGTGTTCTGTACTCTGACTGGTGTGTGTGTGTGTTCTGTACTCTGACTGTGGTGTGTGTGTGTGTGTGTGTGTGTGTTCTGTACTCTGACTGTGGTGTGTGTGTGTGTGTGTGTGTGTTCTGTACTCTGACTGTGGTGTGTGTGTGTGTGTGTGTGTGTTCTGTACTCTGACTGTGGTGTGTGTGTGTGTTCTGTACTCTGACTGTGGTGTGTGTGTGTGTGTGTGTGTGTGTTCTGTACTCTGACTGTGGTGTGTGTGTGTGTTCTGTACTCTGACTGTGGTGTGTGTGTGTGTGTGTGTGTGTGTTCTGTACTCTGACTGTGGTGTGTGTGTGTGTGTGTGTGTGTTCTGTACTCTGACTGTGGTGTGTGTGTGTGTGTGTGTGTGTGTTCTGTACTCTGACTGGTGTGTGTGTGTGTGTGTGTTCTGTACTCTGACTGTGGTGTGTGTGTGTGTGTGTGTGTGTGTGTGTTCTGTACTCTGACTGTGGTGTGTGTGTGTGTGTGTGTGTGTGTTCTGTACTCTGACTGGTGTGTGTGTGTGTTCTGTACTCTGACTGTGGTGTGTGTGTGTGTGTGTGTGTGTGTTCTGTACTCTGACTGTGGTGTGTGTGTGTGTGTGTGTGTGTTCTGTACTCTGACTGTGGTGTGTGTGTGTGTTCTGTACTCTGACTGTGGTGTGTGTGTGTGTGTGTTCTGTACTCTGACTGGTGTGTGTGTGTGTTCTGTACTCTGACTGGTGTGTGTGTGTGTTCTGTACTCTGACTGTGGTGTGTGTGTGTGTGTGTGTTCTGTACTCTGACTGGTGTGTGTGTGTATTCTGCACTCTGACTGGTGTGTGTGTGTGTGTTCTGTACTCTGACTGTGGTGTGTGTGTGTGTGTGTGTGTGTGTTCTGTACTCTGACTGGTGTGTGTGTGTGTGTGTGTTCTGTACTCTGACTGTGGTGTGTGTGTGTGTGTGTGTGTGTTCTGTACTCTGACTGTGGTGTGTGTGTGTGTGTGTGTGTGTGTTCTGTACTCTGACTGGTGTGTGTGTGTGTTCTGTACTCTGACTGTGGTGTGTGTGTGTGTGTGTGTGTGTGTTCTGTACTCTGACTGTGGTGTGTGTGTGTGTGTGTGTGTTCTGTACTCTGACTGTGGTGTGTGTGTGTGTTCTGTACTCTGACTGTGGTGTGTGTGTGTGTGTGTTCTGTACTCTGACTGTGGTGTGTGTGTGTGTGTTCTGTACTCTGACTGGTGTGTGTGTGTGTTCTGTACTCTGACTGGTGTGTGTGTGTGTTCTGTACTCTGACTGTGGTGTGTGTGTGTGTGTGTGTTCTGTACTCTGACTGGTGTGTGTGTGTATTCTGCACTCTGACTGGTGTGTGTGTGTGTGTTCTGTACTCTGACTGGTGTGTGTGTGTGTGTGTGTGTGTGTTCTGTACTCTGACTGGTGTGTGTGTGTGTGTGTTCTGTACTCTGACTGTGGTGTGTGTGTGTGTGTGTTCTGTACTCTGACTGGTGTGTGTGTGTGTGTGTTCTGTACTCTGACTGGTGTGTGTGTGTGTGTGTGTGTGTGTTCTGTACTCTGACTGTGGTGTGTGTGTGTGTGTTCTGTACTCTGACTGGTGTGTGTGTGTGTGTGTGTGTGTGTTCTGTACTCTGACTGTGGTGTGTGTGTGTGTGTGTTCTGTACTCTGACTGTGGTGTGTGTGTGTGTGTGTTCTGTACTCTGACTGGTGTGTGTGTGTGTGTGTTCTGTACTCTGACTGGTGTGTGTGTGTGTGTGTTCTGTACTCTGACTGGTGTGTGTGTGTGTGTGTGTGTGTGTTCTGTACTCTGACTGTGGTGTGTGTGTGTGTGTGTTCTGTACTCTGACTGTGGTGTGTGTGTGTGTGTGTTCTGTACTCTGACTGGTGTGTGTGTGTGTGTGTTCTGTACTCTGACTGGTGTGTGTGTGTGTGTGTTCTGTACTCTGACTGTGGTGTGTGTGTGTGTGTGTTCTGTACTCTGACTGGTGTGTGTGTGTGTGTGTGTGTTCTGTACTCTGACTGTGGTGTGTGTGTGTGTGTGTGTGTGTGTTCTGTACTCTGACTGTGGTGTGTGTGTGTGTGTGTGTGTGTGTGTTCTGTACTCTGACTGTGGTGTGTGTGTGTGTGTGTGTTCTGTACTCTGACTGTGGTGTGTGTGTGTGTGTGTGTGTGTGTGTTCTGTACTCTGACTGGTGTGTGTGTGTGTGTGTGTGTGTGTGTGTTCTGTACTCTGACTGTGGTGTGTGTGTGTGTGTGTTCTGTACTCTGACTGGTGTGTGTGTGTGTTCTGTACTCTGACTGGTGTGTGTGTGTGTGTGTGTGTGTGTGTGTGTGTTCTGTACTCTGACTGTGGTGTGTGTGTGTGTGTGTTCTGTACTCTGACTGGTGTGTGTGTGTGTGTGTGTGTTCTGTACTCTGACTGTGGTGTGTGTGTGTGTGTGTTCTGTACTCTGACTGGTGTGTGTGTGTGTTCTGTACTCTGACTGGTGTGTGTGTGTGTGTGTGTGTGTTCTGTACTCTGACTGTGGTGTGTGTGTGTGTGTGTTCTGTACTCTGACTGGTGTGTGTGTGTGTTCTGTACTCTGACTGGTGTGTGTGTGTGTGTGTGTGTGTTCTGTACTCTGACTGTGGTGTGTGTGTGTGTGTG